>NC_083322.1:70132971-70312320 GCF_963455315.2 Globicephala melas | reverse complement strand
ACTATTTCACATTCGCTAGTGCATATCTGGCGATGCTACTCTCACTTCGCCCCAGCTTCGCCCTCCCCCACTTGTCCTTGAGTTCATTTTCTATGTCTACCTCTTTATTCCTGCCCTGCAACTAGGTTCATCAGTACCATTTTTTTTTTTTTTTAGATTCCACATATATGTGTTAGCATATGGTATTTGTCTTTCTCTTTCTGACTTACTTCACTCGTATGACAAACTCTAGGTCCATCCACCTCACTACAAATAACTCAATTTCGTTTCTTTTATGGCGAGTAATAGTCCGTTGTATATATGTGCCACATCTTCTTCATCCATTCATCTGTCAATGGGCATTTAGGTTGGTTCCATGTCCTGGCTATTGTAAATAGTGTTGCAATGAGCTTTATGGTACATGTTACATGACTTTTTGAATTATGGTTTTCTCAGAGTATATGCCCAGGAGTGGAATTGCTGGGTCATATGGTAGTTCTATTTTTAGTTTTTTAAAGAAACTCCATACTCTTTTCATAGTGGTTGTATCAATTTGCATTCCACCAACAGTGCAGGAGAGCTGCCTTTTCACCACACCCTCTCCAGCATTTATTGTTTCTAGATTTTTTGATAATGGCAATTCTGACAGGCGTGAGATGATACCTCATTGTAGTTTTGATTTGCATTTCTCTAATAATTAGTGATGTTGAGCATCTCTTCATGTACCTAATGGCCATCTGTATGTCTTCCTGGGTGAAATGTCTATATAGGTCTTCTGGGCATTTTTAAACTAGATTGTTCTTTTGATATTGAGCTCCATGAGATATTTGTATATTTTGGAGATTAATCCTTTGTCAATTGCTTCCTTTGCAAGTATCTTCTCCCATTTTGAACATTGTCTTTTCTTCTTGTTTATGGTTTCCTTTGTTGTGCAAAAGCTTTTAAGTTTAATTAAGTCCCATTTGTTTATTATTGTTTTTATTTCCATTAATCTAGGAGATGGGTCAAAGAAGACCTTGCTGTGGTTTATGTCAAAGAATGTTTTTCCTATGTTTTCCTCTAAGAGTTTTATAGCAGCTGGTCTTACAGTTAGGTCTTTAATCCATTTTGAGTTTAGTTTTGTGTATGGTGTTAGGAAGTGTTCTAATTTCATTCTTTTACATGTTGCTGTCCAGTTTTCCCAGCACCACTTATTGAAGAGGCTGTCTTTTCTCCATTGTATGTTCTTGCCTCCTTTGTTGTAAATTAGGTGCCCATAGGTGCATGGGTTTATCTCTGGGCATTCTATTATGTACCATCGATCTATATTTCTGTTTTTGTGCCAGTACCATACTCTTGATTACTGTAGCTTTGTAGTATGGTTGAAGTCAGGGAGCCTCATTCCTCCAGCTCCGTTTTTCTTTCTCAAGATTGCTTTGGCTATTCAGGGTCTTTTGTGTTTCCATAAAAATTGAAAACTTTTTTGTTCTAATTCTGTGAAGAATGCCAATGATAGTTTGATAGGGATTGCACTGAATCTGTAGATTGCTTTGGGTAGTATAGTCATTTTCACAACATTGATTCTTCCAATCCAAGAACATGGTATATTTCTTCATCTGTTTATGTCATCTTGGTTTCATTCATCCGTGTTTTATAGTTTTCTGAGTACAAGTCTTTCACCTTCTTAGGCAGGTTTATTCCGAGGTATTTTATTCTTTTTGTTGCAATGGTAAATGCGAGTGTTTCCTTAATTTCTCTTTCTGATTTTTCGTTGTTTGTGTATAGGAATGCCAGGGATTTCTGTGCATTACTATTGAATCCTGCAACCTAAGCAAATTCATTGATAAGTTCTAGTAGTTTTCTGGTGGCACCTTTAGGATTTTCTATGTATAGTATCATGTCATCGGCAAACAGTGACAGCTTTACTTCTTCTTTTCCAATTTGTATTCCTTTTATTTCTTTTTCTTCTCTGATTGCTGTGGCAAGGACTTCCAAAACTATGTTGAATAAGAATAGCGAGAATGGACATCCCTGTCTTGTTCCTAATCTTAGTGGAAATGCTTTCAGTTTTTCACCATTGAGTATGATGCTTGCTCTGGGTTTGTCATATATGGCCTTTATTATGTTGAGGTAGGTTCCCTCTGTGCCCATTTTCTGGAGAGTTTTTATCATAAATGGGTGTTCAATTTTGTCAAAACCTTTTTCTGCATCTATATGGTTTTTATTCCTTGATTTGTTAATGTGGTGTATCACATTGACTGATGTGTGTATACTGAAGAAACCTTGCGTCCCTGGGGTAAATCCCACTTGATCATGGTGTATGATCCTTTTAATGTGCTATTGGATTCTGTGTGCTAGTATTTTGTTCAGGATTTTTGCATCTATGTTCATCAGTGATATTGGTCTATAATTTTCTTTTTTTGTGATATCTTTTTCTGGTTTTGGTATCAGGGTGATGGTGGCTTTGTAGAATGAATTTGGGATGTTTCTCCCTCTGAAATTTTTTGGAAGAGTTTGAGAAGGATTGGTGTTAGCCCTTCTCTAAATGTTTGATAGAATTCGCCTGTGAAGCCATCTGGTCCTGGACATTTGTTTGTTGGAAGATTTTTAATTATGGTTTCAATTTCATTACTTGAGAAAGGTCTGTTTATATTTCTTAATTCTTCCAGGTTGAGTCTTGGAAAATTGTACCTTTGCAAGAATTTGTCCATTTCTTCATGGTTGTCCATTATACTGGCATAGAGTTGTTTGTAGTAGTCTCTTATAATCCTTTGTATTTCAGCTGTGTCAGCTGTGATTTCTCCTTTTTCATTTCTAATTTTATTGATTTGCACCCTCTCCCTTTTTTCTTCATGAGTGCTGCTAAGCGTTTATCAATTTTGTTTATCTTCTCAAAGAACAAGCTTTTAGTTTTATTGATCTTTGCTATTGTTTTCTTTGTTTCTATTTCATTTATTTCTGCTTTCATCTTTATGACTTCTTTCCTTCTACTGATTTTGGGTTTTCTTTGTTCTTCTTTCTCTAGTTGATTTAAGTGTAGGGTTAGATTGCTTACTTGAGATTTTTCTTGTTTCTTCAGGTAGGATTGTATTGCTATAAACTTCCCTCTTAGAACTGCTTTTGCTGCATCCCATACGTTTTGGGTTGTCATGTTTACGTTGTCATTTGTTTCTATGTACTTTTTATTTCTTCTTTGATTTCTTCAGTGCTCTCTTGGCTATTTAGTAGTGCACTGTTTAGCCTCAATATATTTGTGTTTTTCACAGTTTTTTTTCCTGTAATTCGTTTCCAATCTCATAACACTGTGGTCAGAAAGAATGCTTGATACAATTTCAATTTTCTGAGGCTTGATTTCTGACCCAAGATGTGATCTATCCTTGAGAATGTTCCATGTGCACTTGAGAAGAAAGTGTATTCTGCCACTTTTGGGTGGAATGTTCTATAAATATCAATTAGAGCTATCTGATCTATTGTATCATTTAGAGCTTGTGTTTCCTTATTTATTTTCTGTTTGGATGACCTGTCCATTGGTGTAAGTGGGGTGCTAAAGTCCCCTACTATTATTGTGTTACTGTTGATTTCTGCTTCCACGGTTGTTAGCATTTGCCTTATGTATTGAGGTGCTCCTATGTTGGGTGCATAAATATTTACAATTGTTATATCTTCTTCTTGGATTGATCCCTTGATCATTATGTAGTGTCCTTCTTTGTCTCTTGTAGTAGTCTCTATTTTAAAGTCTATTTTGTCTGATATGAGAATTGCTACTGCAGCTTTCTTTTGATTTCCATTTGCATGGAATATCTTTTTCCATCCCCTCACTTTCAGTCTGTATGTCTCCCTACATCTGAAGTGCGTCTCTTTTAGACAGGATATTTATGGGTCTCGTTTTTGGATCCATTCAGCCAGTCTATGTCTTTTGGTTGGAGCATTTAATCCATTTACATTTAAGGTAGTTATTGATATGTATGTTCCTATTACCATTTTCTTAATTGTTTTGGGTTTGTTATTGTAGGTCTTTTCCTTCTCTTGTGTTTCGTGCCTAGAGAAGTTCCTTTAGCATTTGTTGTAAAGCTGGTTTGGTGGTGCTGAATTCCCTTAGTTTCTGCTTGTCTGAAAAGCTTTTGACTTCTCCATCGAATCTGAATGAGACCCTTGCTGGGTAGAGTAATCTTGGTTGTAGGTTTATCTCTTTCAGCACTTTAAGTATATCCTGCCACTCCCTTCTGGCCTGCAGAGTTTCTGCTGAAAAATCAGCTGATAACCTTATGGGGATTTCTTTGTATGTTATTTTTTGTTTTATCCTTGCTGTTTTTAATATTTTTTCTTTGAATTTAATTTTAGTTAGCTTGATTAATATGTGTCTTGGTGTGTTTTCCCTAGGGTTTATCCTGTATAGGAACTCTCTGTGTCTTGGACTTGGGTGACAATTTCCTTTCCCATGTTAGAGAAGTTTTCAACTATAATCTCTTCAAATATTTTCTCAGTCCCTTTCTTTTTCTCTTCTTCTTCTGGGACCAGTGTAATTCAAATGTTGGTGTGTTTAGTGTTGTCCAGAGGTCTCTGAGATTGTCTTCAATTCTTTTCATTCTCTTTTCCTTATTCTGATTCTCAGCAGTTATTTCCACCATTTTGTCTTCCAGCTCACATATTCGTTCTTCTGACTCGGTTATTCTGTTATTCATCCCTTCTAGTGTATTTTTCATTTCAGTTATTGTGTTGTTCATCTCTGTTTGTTTGTTCTTTAGTTCTTCTGGATCTTTGTTAAACATTTATTGAATTTTCTCAATCTGTGCCTCCATTCTATTTCCAAGATTCTGGATTATCTTTACTATCATTACTCTGAATTCTTTTTCAGGCAGATTGCCTATTTCCTCTTCATTTATTTGGTCTTAT
Source organism: Globicephala melas (assembly GCF_963455315.2). Taxonomy (NCBI): domain Eukaryota; kingdom Metazoa; phylum Chordata; class Mammalia; order Artiodactyla; family Delphinidae; genus Globicephala; species Globicephala melas. Next base: position 70,307,469 of record NC_083322.1, on the reverse strand, counting down.
AGGTTTTTACCTTGCTCCTTCATCTGTGACATATTTTTTTGCTGTCTCACTTTTTCTTTTTTTTAATGAGTGGTATTATATTCCTGACTTACTGGTTGTTTGGCCTGAGACTTCCAACACTGGGGTTTGTAGGCTATTGGGTAGAGCTGGGTCTTGGTGCTGAGATGAGGAATTCCATGAGACTTCACTCTGATGAATATTCCCTGGGTTCTGAGGTTCTCTGTTAGTCCAGTGGTTTGGAATCAGAGTTCCCACCACAAGAGCTTTGGCCCGACCCCTGGCTCGTGAACCAAGATCCCACAAGCTGCCAGTTCACTTTGGGGTTCCTCCTGACTCCTTGGGCATCAGAGTCCCCCACCAGCGGCCAGCTGGTGCCCTAGTTGTGGGGAGATGCTAACTCTGCATCTTCCCACACCGCCATCTTGACTACGCCCTTCACAGTTCTCTTAATAGACTCAAACTTGCTAATTAAATGTAATAGGCTGTTACTGTAAGTATCCTTGATGATCAGTGGGCACCTCAATGTGGTTGAATGTCCTCAAGACTTTTCTCCCCCAGCTTTGCTGATGAGCCTGTTAAAAGCTGATGAAAAGCCGGGCTGCCTGTGGTGAGCAGCAGGTGCTGAAATAACTTGGACTGTAGAGTGAGAGAAAATCTTTTGTTCCCACCACCATGAGTTGTTAAGGTTATAAAACTTGGAGCTGTAAATCAGTCAACAACAACAAAAACCTGCTGCAATAACTAAAATAGATTCTATATGTGAAAAAGAAAATTACTTTTCTCACTCAGTTTGTGTTCCAAGATAAAAAACACAGAATACTGGGTGAATGTTGCAACTTTCTGCTGTTAATGGCAATGCTAAATGGCAACATTATTATTTTAAATAATTGCAAAGATTTTTAAAAGGCTTCAATAATCGTTTCAATAATTTTTAACCCTAGCTCTAAATTGCAAATACATCTTTATCTTTTTTTTTCAAAGTTGGATGACTAAAAACTTTTCTGAGGAACACAATAGAAGTGACTCTTAAATTTAGTCTTTTCTATGTTTTTGCCAGGGTCAAACTGCAAGTACTATATTGGTGACTTGTAAAAGTCAAATAAAGAAATTAAATTTAGCACAGTGTTTACAATGGTGAGTTCTCATTCCATAATATTGGGAACCCATAAAAATTTAAGCTGTGCAAATATAGCAGACTTGTTAGACTTATTTTTAAATTTATGGGCATCAACAAATAGCATAATTTGCAAATATTTTATTTGATCTGATTTTTAAAAATCTTCCTGGCAATTTGCTTAAAACGTTCACAAATTTCCATTTTATTGGTTGCTACATGAGCTTTTATTTGTAAATACACTGTGTCCACTTTTAAACTGCTTCTTTGGCTTTAGAGTTTATGTTTAAATGCACAAACATAAAAACGAAATAACTAAACGCTATTTTAAGATCTGAGAGGCAATTTTGAAAGTTTTACTGAACTCCAAACTAATTTTCACCAGCAACAGAAACTCTTGTTAGTAAAGAATAATAAAGAGAAAGTATTAAAAAAAAAACCCATAAAATATTTTTGTTTCAACCATCAAGTGTTTTTAAGGTTATTAGCTTAGAACTGTAAAGCACCCAACAGTCACGACAACCACTACTAACATTTAATATTCGTCTATTATGAGCGCTTGTTATACCTGAACAACAGAATCTCTCCCTTTTCTCCCTGAATGAGAAGGTGTGGGAGGGGCCTGAGATTCTGCATTTCCAGCATTTTCCTGGTGTAATGCGGTTGCTTCTGATCCAAAGGCCAGACTTTGAGTTTCAAAAGTCTATTACTGGGGGGACCTTCAAGATGGCAGAGGAGTAAGATATGGAGATCACCTTCCTCCCCACAAATACATCAAAAATACATCTACATGTGGAACAACTCCTATAGAACACCTACTGAACACTGGCAGAGGACCTCAGACTTCCCAAAAGCTTTGCTTTTACCATTTGTCCTAGGGTTCTGTCTGTCCATTTTTTTTCTTTGTTTTTCCTATAGTTTTTAGTGCTTGTTACATTGGTGGATTGGTTTTTTGGTTTGGTTGCTCTCTTCTTTCTTTCTTTTTTGTTTTTGCTTTTTTTAATACTTTTTTATTTTTAATAATAATTTTTTTTATCGTAATAACATTATTTTCTCTTCGTTCCTTCCTTCCCCCCTCCCTCCCTCCCTCTCTCCCTCCCTTCCTTCCTTCCTTCCTTTCTTCCTTTTCTTCTGAGCCATGTGGCTGACAGGGTCTTGGTGCACCAGCCGGGTTTCAGGCCTGACCGTCTCAGGTGGGAGAGACAAGATCAGAACATTGGTCCACCACAGACCTCCCAGCCCCCCGTAATATCAAATGTTGAAAGCTCTCCCAGAGATCCCCATCTCAATGCTATAACCCAGCTCCACTCAATGACCAGCAAGCTACAGCGCTGGACACCCTAGGCCAAACAACTAGCAAGACAGGAACACAACCCCACCCATGACACAGAGGTTGCCTAAAATCATAACAAGTTCACAGACACCCCAAAACACACCACCGGACTCAGTCCTGCCCACCAGAATGACAAGATCCAGCCTCATCCACCAGAACACAGGCACCAGTCCCCTCCACCAGGAAGCCTACACAACCCACTGAAGTAACCTCAGCCACTGGGGGCAGACACCAAAAACAACAGGAACTACGAATATGCAGCCTGTGAAAAGGAGACCCCAAACACAGCAAGTTAAGCAAAATGAGAAGACAGAGAAATACATAGCAGATGAAGGAGCAAGGTAAAAACCCACCAGACCAAGCAAATGAAGAGGAAATAGGCAGTCTACCTGAAAAAGAATACAGAATAATGATAGTAAAGATGACCCAAATATTGGAAATAGAATGGAGAAATACAAGAAACTTTTAACAAGGACCTAGAAGAACTAAAGAACAAACAAATAATGATGAACAACACAATAAATGAAATTAAAAACTCTCTAAAAGGAATCAAAAGCAGAATAACTGAGGCAGAAGAATGGTTAAGTGACTTTGAAGGTAAAATAGTGGAAATAACTACTGCAGAGCAGAATAAAGAACAAAGAATGAAAAGAATTGAGGACACTCTCAGACACCTCTGGGACAACATTACATGCACCAACATTCAAATTATAGGGGTCCCAGAAGAAGAAGAGAAAAAGAAAGGGACTGAGAAAATATTTGAAGAGATTATAGTTTAAGACTTCGCTAATATGGGAAAGGAAATAGTCAGTCAAGTCCAGGAAATGCAGAGAGTTGCATACAGGATAAATCCAAGGAGAAACATGGCAAGACACATGTTAATCAAACTATCAAAAAATAAATTCAAAGAAAAAAATGTTAAAAGTAGCAAGGGAAAAGCAACAAATAGTATACAAGGGAATCCCCATAAGGTTAACAGCTGATCTTTCAGCAGAAACTCTACAAGCCAGAAGGGAGGGGCAGGACATATTTAAAATGATGAAAGAGATAAACCTACAACGAAGATTACTCTACCCAGTAAGGATCTCATTCAAATTCGACAAAGAATTTAAAACCTTGGCAGACAAGCAAAAGCTAAGGGAATTCAGCACCACCAAACCAGCTTTACAACAAATGCTAAAGGAACTTCTCTAGGCACGAAACAAACACAAGAGAAGGAAAAGACCTACAATAACAAACCCAAAACAATTAAGAAAATGGTAATAGGAACATACATATCAATAACTACCTTAAATGTAAATGGATTAAATGATCCAACCAAAAGACATAGACTGGCTGAATGGATCCAAAAACGAGACCCATAAATATCCTGTCTAAAAGAGACCCACTTCAGACATAGGGAGACATACAGACTGAAAGTGAGGGGATGGAAAAAGATATTCCATGCAAATGGAAATCAAAAGAAAGCTGCAGTAGCAATTCTCATATCAGACAAAATAGACTTTAAAATAGAGACTACTACAAGAGACAAAGAAGGACACTACATAATGATCAAGGGATCAATCCAAGAAGAAGATATAACAATTGTAAATATTTATGCACACAACATAGGAGCACCTCAATTCATAAGGCAAACGTTAACAGCCCTAAAGGGGAAATCGACAGTAACACAATCATAGTAGGGGACTTTAACACCCCACTTTCACCGATGGACAGATCATCCAAAATGATAATAAATAAGGAAACATAAGCTTTAAATGATACATTAAACAATATGGACTTAATTGATATTTACAGGACCTTCCATCCGAAAACAATGAAATACACGTTCTTCTCAAGTGTGCATAGAACATTCTCCAGGATATGTCATATTGTGGGTCACAAATCAAGCTTTTCTAAATTAAAAAAATTGAAATCATATCAAGTATCTCTTACAACCACAGCTCTATGAAACTAGATATCAATTACAGGAAAAAAATCTGTAAATAATAGAAACAAATGGAGGCTAAACAATACAATACTAAATAACCAAGAGATTACTGAGGAAATCAAAAAATTCCTAGAAACAAATGACCGTGAAAAACAATGACCCAAAATCTATAATACGCCACAAAAGCAGTTTTAAGAGGAAGTTTATAGCAATAAAATCCTACCTCAAGAAACAAGAAACATCTCAAATAAACAACCTAACCTTACACTTAAAGCAATTAGAGAAAGAAGAACAAAAAACCCCCAAAATTAGCAGAAGGAAAGAAATCATAAAGATCAGATCAGAAATAAATGAAACAGAAATGATGGAAACAATAGCAAAATCAATACAACTAAAAGCTGGTTCTTGTTGACAAGATAAACAAAATTGATAGAACATTAGCCAGACTCATCAAGAAAATAGGGAGAAGACTCAAATCAATAGAATTAGAAATGAACAAGGAGAAGTAACAACTAACACTGCAGAAATACAAAGGATTGTAAGAGATTACTACAGGCAACTATATGCCAATAAAATGGACAACCTGGAAGAAATGGACAAATTCTTAGAAAAGCACAACCTTCCAAGACTCAACCAGGAAGAAACAGAAAATATTAACAGACGAATCACAAACACTGAAATTGAAACTGTGATTTAAAATCTTCCAACGGGGCTTCCCTGGTGGCGCAGTGGTTGGGGGTTCACCTGCCGATGCGGGGGAAACGGGTTTGTGCCCCGGTCTGGGAGGATCCCACGTGCCGCAGAGCGGCTGGGCCCATGGGCCATGGCCGCTGGGCCTGCGCGTCCGGAACCTGTGCTCCACAGCGGGAGAGGCCACAGCAGTGTGAGGCCCGCATACCTCAAAAAAAAAAAAAAAAAAGTCTTCCAACAAACAAAAGCCCAGGACCAAATGGCTTCACAGGCGAACTCTATCAAACATTTAGAGAACAGCTAACACCTATCCTTCTCAAACTCTTCCAAGTAGAGCAGAGGGAGGAACACTCCCCAGCTCATTCTACGAAGCCACCATCCCATCACCCTGATACCAAACCAGACAAAGATGTCACAAAAAAGGAAACTACAGGCCAATATCACCAATGAACACAGATGCAAAAATCCTCAACAAAATACTAGCAAACAGAATCCAACAGCACATTAAAAGGATCATACATCATGAGCAAGTGGGGTTTATCCCAAGAATGCAAGGATCCTTCAATATACTCAAATCAATCAATGTGATACACCATATTGACAAATTGAAGGATAAAAACCATATGATCATCTCGACAGATGCAGAAAAAGCTTTTGACAAAATTCAACACGCATTTTTGATAAAAACCCTCCAGAAAGTGTGCATAGAGGGAACTTCCCTCAACATAATAAAGGCCGTATGTGACAAACCCACAGCCAAAATCATTCTCAATAGTTAAAAACTGAAAATATTTCCACTAAGATCAGGAACAAGACATCGTTGCCCACTCTCACCACTATTATTCAACATAGTTTTGGAAGTTTTAGCCACAGCAATCAGAGAAGAAAAAGAAATAAAAGGAATCCAAATTGGAAAAGAAGCAGTAAAGCTGTTACTGTTTGCAGATGACATGATACTATACATAAAGAATCCTAAATATGCTACCAGAAAACTCTTAGAACTAATCAATGAATTTGGTAAAGTAGCAGGAGGCAAAATAATGCACAGAAATCTCTTGCATTCCTATACACTAATGATGAAAAATCTGAAAGAGAAATTAAGGAAACACTCCCATTTACCACTGCAACAAAAAGAATAAAATACCTAGGAATCAACCTATCTAAGGAGACAAAAGACCTGTATGCAGAAAACTATAAGACACTGATGAAAGTAATTAAAGATGATACAAACAGATGGAGAGATATACCATATTGTTGGATTGGAAGAATCAACATTGTGAAAATGACTATACTACTCAAAACAATCTACAGATTCAATGCAATCCCTATCAAACTACCAATGGCATTTTTCACAGAACTAGAACAAAAAATTTCACAATTTGTATGGAAACACAGAAGACCCCAAGTAGCCAAAGCAATCTTGAGAAAGAAAAATGGAGCTGGAGGAATCAGGGTCCCAGACTTCAGACTATACTACAAAGCTACAGCAATCCAGACAGTATGGTACTGGCACAGAAACAGAAATATTGATCAGTGGAACACAGAGAAAGCCCAGAGATGAACCCACGCACATACGGTCACCTTATCTTTGACAAAGGAGGCAAGAATATACAATGGAGAAAAGACAGCCTCTTCAATAAGTGGTGCTGGAAAACTGGGCAGCTACATGTAAAAGAATGAAATTAGAACACTGCCTAACACCATACATAAAAGTAAAGTCAAAATGGATTAAAGACCTAAATGTAAGGCCAGACACTATCAAACTCATAAAGGAAAATATAGGCAGAACACTCTATGACATAAATCACAGCAAGATCCTTTTTGACCCACCTCCTAGAGAAATGGAAATAAAAATAAACAAATGGGACCTAATGAAACTTTAAAGCTTTTGCACAGTAAAGGAAAACATAAACAAGATGCAAGACAACCCTCAGAATGGGAGAAGATATTTGCAAATGAAGCAACTGACAAAGGATTAATCTCCAAAATATACAAGCAGCTCATGCAGCTCAATATCAAAAAAACAAACAACCCAATCCAAAAATGCACAGAAGACCTAAATAGACATTTCTCCAGAGAAGATATACAGATTGGCAAGCAACACATGAAAGGATGCTTAACATCACTAATCATTAGAGAAATGCAAATCAAAACTACAATGAGTATCACCTCACACCGGTCAGAATGGCCATCATCAAAAAATCTACAAACAATAAATGCTGGAGTGGGTGTGGAGAAAAGGGAACCCTCTTGCACTGTTGGTGGGAATGTAAATTGATACAGCCACTATGGAGAACAATATGGAGGTTCCTTATAAAAGTAAAAATAGAACTACCATACGACCCAGCAACCCCAGTACTGGGCATATACCCTGAGAAAACCATAATTCAAAAAGAGTCATGTGCCACAATATTCATTGCAGTTCTATTTACAATAGCCAGGACATGGAAGCAACCTAAATGTACAATGACAGATGAATGGATAAAGTAGATGTGGTACATATATACAATGGAATATTACTCAGCCATAAAAAGAAATGAAATTGAGTTATTTGTAGTGAGGTGGATCGACCTAGAGTCTGTCATACAGAGTAAAGTAAGTCAGAGAGAGAAAAACAAATACCATATGCTAACACATATATATGGAATCTAAAAAAAAATAAAATGGTTCTGAAGAACCTAGGGGCAGGACAGAAATAAAGACACAGACGTAGAGAATGGACTTGAGGACACGGGGAGCGGGAAGGGGAAGCTGGGACGAAGTGAGAGAGTGGCATGGACTTATGTACACTACCAAATTTAAAATAGATAGCTAGTGGGAAGCAGCTGCATAGCACACGGAGATCAGATCAGTGCTTTGTGTCCACCTAGAGTGGTGGGATAGGGAGGGTGGGAGGGAGACACAAAAGGGGGAGATATGGGGATATATGTAAAGTATAGCTGATTCACTTGGTTATAAAGCAGAAGGTAACACACCATTGTAAAGCAATTATACTTCAATAAAGATGTTTAAAAAAAAGTCTATTACATCCTAAGCACTATGTTAGGCATATGCTTTTACATTTAACCTTCTTAACCACCCTGTGATACAGGTAGTATTATTTCCACCTATCACACGAGGAGACTGAGTAAAAGAGAGACTTCAAACAACCAGTAGGTGACAGAAGCAAAATATGAACCGAGGTCTCTTTGAAGTCAAAGCCCCTGGTCTATAATACCAATATTTCACTGCCTTGTCTCTCAAGAAAAGGATTTCTAATTATTATTAGTTAATGCTACCTACAAACAACCTTCTAATTCAGAATGAACTTTTTCAGGTCAATGGTAGAGCAGTTTAAAAGTCCACATGCTTAGGCTCCATGGCAATATACTTCTTTTTCAATAAATGTGGTGAGAATTGAGAAGTCTAAATCTCCTTGCATCTCCACAGGTGACTCTTGGAATCGCTGAAGTTATTCGTTATTCCGTCTGAATAAAAAAACTCACTGCAATAAATGCCATCTACGTTCCAGTTGTTACTAAAAATGGCAAGTAGAAGGTGTGGATGTAGATCAAGTATGTTGGCTTGAGGGAAAACATTTCACCTTTAGAAAAGGTTAGATGTTTATTTAGCATTTTATATTGGATGGCACACAAAGTATAATCTTTCAATTAATCCCTAGACCTGCACTACAGTCCTTTCAAATTCTCCCTTATTTCATGAAAGGCTCTGATCCAAAAGATGCTGGCACATCAGTGCTGTATGTAGACAACCATTCTATTCTAAAAGCTCCCAAGGAGGCCAGGACATTGGAATGAAGCTGGCTAGGATACGGTTCTTTTCCTAGTTTCATGCTATTTTGAAGGCAGGCACTTTCCGTCAGAAAATACATGGTTTGTGACAGCCCCTCCTGATGACCATTATCATATTTTCTAGAGTTAAATAGGACAGCAGTCTTCTCTCTCCATTTCCACATTTACAGGCAAATTTTTCAGTAGAACCAATCATTTTAAAGGACTTTTACACTAAGCCATTTGTGCAAGGTGGAACAATAACATTTATGAAGAAATCTCAGCAACACAAAAGTATAGTTTAATGGAAAGAAATGAAACACAGAGTGGGGCCTTACACCATAGATTTTCCCTAAAGTAGAAAGTTCTTAACTAACACATCATTGTTAATCAACTATACTCCAATATAAAGTAAAAATTAAAAAACAAAAGTTCTGCCGGACTTCACAACAATTCCCCAGGTTACCAGAAGCTTTTCACCTGGCTCATCATTACTTTTAGGCAGTGGTTGATTCAGTACTTATCAGAGAAAACAGACTCAGCAGCAGGGTTGCATGTCATTAGTGATAAACTGTAACCAGTTAGCAAACACATGCTTGGAAAAGATACATGTAAGTCAGAGATTCTACTATTTTGTTAATGTTGGATATTCATATATAGTCTTTCTTTTTGTGTCTTCAAAAGTCTGATTTAAAACTCAACTTTACCAGACAGAAATCAAGCATACTTAATGTTAGCAGTTCCTGATTCAAAGTATATCAAGAGCAATGCTCTTGAGAGAAGATAATAAACCTATTTTTTAGAATAATCATAAATTCATGGTAAATTATTGCTGTACTCAAAAAAAATCTAGCTGTCAGAAGGAAATACATGACACAAAGGCCTCCAATCACATCTTTAATTCACTATTACACACATAGAAATATTTTAACATGGGTAAATTTTAAAGGGACTCTTATTCCAAAGAGGACTCCATATTGATTTTGGGGGGTACAGTGCAGCACAATACCAGTCCACAATGCATTACCTCCCAATGAGAACATTCCAAATGTCATAATTCTTTATATATATGTATTTTATGTACACATTTTAGCAGATAACCCCAAACTAAGCTCGAAGTTAACAATGAAAATATTCTGTTAGTATGACACACCTAAGAGTACTTATTAATAGAAACATCTCTGCATATTTTGTAGAGAAAATATTCAAAGTGTGGCCCCTGGAGAGCTTGTTAGAAGTGCAAAATTTCAGGCCTCACCTCAGACCTACTGAATTAGTGTTTGCATTTTAACAAGACCCCCAGGTGACTCATGGGTACCTTAAAGCTTGAGAAACACTGGTGTAGCAGTTATCCAGCTAGGCATTTTATATTAGCTAGATATTATTCTTTTTATCATTACCATTTTATGGATGAAGAAACAAGACTCAGTAATTTTCCAAAGGTCACATAAATAGGAAGGGACGGAAGCAAACCCAGGGCCACCAGATACAAAAGCCCAACTTGTTTCTCTGCTGTGCTGCCTTTAAGGTGAATGTCTTCACACAGAGCCTACAGATAGATGTTGAATAGTATGCAAAGTTTAGTGCACCTTTCTCCGGAGAAGGCTCAGAGTTTTCAACCGACCTTCAAAGGAGTCTATATCCCCCAAAAGTTTAATACTCTCTTCTTGAAATTCTTGTAAATAGGCACAGAAGCAAACAAACAACTGAAAGGCAAACTGCAAAATTTTATTTTCTTAACATTAATCCTTTAGTCCTGGAAATTTGAAGAGAACCACTACAAATGATAAATTCATATCCCAAGCAGCAATTTTCATTTTTACATTTCCTCTGAAAAATCTGTGGTCATGCAATTTTTTCCCCTGCTGATTTAAGGATGCTTCAGAACTTAAATAAAAGGAGAAACGAGAATGAAGGACACTTTGTGCTGAAACTTTAAGCCTAACTGAAATTCAGCTCATCACTATGGGTTTTAAAAAGCATGGTGGTCAAAAGCATAGCTTTTAGAATTCATCCATTATTTGAGTTGCAATTTTAGCTCTACCTCATGTTGTATATGCAATCTTGAGAAAGTCAGGTGGTTTTCTAAACCTTAGTTTCCAAACGCAAAATGAAGATAAGAATAGTACTGATCCCTATGCTTGCTGTTTTATTACGTGAGATAACATAGACAGTGGGCCCTAGTGAAGTGCCCATTTAGTGGGCACTCACTAAATGCAGTCAGTTATTATTAAAAGTGCTATATCTTATCAATGATTATTATATTATTAAGAGACTTACCAGAATTTTTCTAGGGTCCATGAAAGCTGTTCATGAGGTTTTCTAATCTTTGTAAATAAAAGGTTGGGCATTTAAGGAGTGAGCACTGGCCTAAAAGCAAAGAGAAGGAAGGGGAAGGGGATCCTAAACTCCTTTCAGTTACAATTTTAGGGTGAATCAGTAGCTCTCAAAGTCTGGTCTCCAGACCAACAGCTTCACCTTGACTGGGTACTTCTCAGAAATCCAATTCTCTGGTCCCTCCTCAAACCTACTAAACCAAAACTCTGGAGGCAGGACCAGTAATCTGGGTTATTTTGCAAGTCCTTCAGCTGACTCTGATGCATGCTGAAGGTGGAGATTCGCTGGTACAGATGAAAAGGAGAACTGGGCAAGGACCATCGCTGAAAGCAAATATACCTCTATGCAGTCTGTAAACGTCCCTGTTTAGTGTGTGGACACCCAAGGCTGTGATTAAATCTCTTGTGATCTGTGACACATGTAATCATAAAGATCTTCCCAGGAAGAGACAAGACTGAGGAGGCAGAGGAAATGCACATTTGCATACATACACATCTCTCAACTTCCTAAAGTTAGGGGGTTATCCTCCTAGAACTCCCCCCACCTCACCAAAGGGGATTAATTTAATCACTAAATTATGTAGTGCTGTGAACACTGGCATCAAAATAACATATCATTTTCTACAGAAATAAATTTCAAGCATCTGATCCTAGCTTAAGGCCTGTATTTTACTAGGGCAAACTGAACACCTATTTAAGCTTAAAGCAGAGCGGTGTCAACTAATAAGAAGCAAAATGAGAGACACTATAAAGCATGGAGGTGAAGAGTGTTGATTGTTAACTCCTGCTGCCTGTTTCCTAACCCAGCTCCCTCAGTTAGGAGCTCTGTGACCTTGAGCAACTAATGTTTTGCCCCAGCTCCTTTATCTACTCCAAGGGGATAATAATAGAAGTACCCGTCTCATAAGATGTCAAAGATGAAAGGAATTCATACATGTAGAACACATAAAACAGTGCCTGATAGCTGGTAAATGCTCAGTAAATGTTCATTTTAAGAAGGTACATGAAACAGAACAAAAATGTTGGTTTCTTCTATCTTTGTTAGTCTTATAAAAAGGAATCCATTTCCTTTAACACAGGGGTTTAGACAAATACCTTGTTTTGATATTCTGCATGACACCTACAATAAGACCACAACCTTTATATGGTTATTGTTACTTAATCATTTCATGTACTTTTGCCAGGTTTTTTTCAACCAGATTTCTGAGAACCATTGAGGACAAAGGCCTTTCTTATGTTTCCTTGAATCCTCCACTGTGCCCTCCTCATAATAGCTGCCTAACGCATATTTATCTGTGGTGATACGACATGAACAGTAAAAATATGAATTACAGAATGCAGATGTCACAATTCACTTATTTTTAAAAAGACAGCCACAAAATTATAAATATATTCATGTAACTTAAATATTACTAAACTTATTTTAAATTTATTGCTAAAAAGGCATCTACCCATCAAGTAATTTCTATAGTATCAACCGTAACAACTCAACTCAGTTGTTTCATGGAGCTAGAGTCAAATCACCTTCTTTAAACATTGTAAACAACCTACTTCTCAATGACATAAAAACCCGTTGATGGCATTGAACATAAAGACTGATGAAGGTTATACCATCTGGCTCTTCTAAAACTCCTTTAGGTTGTTTTACTCATGTTCCAACAGAGATAAAAAGAAAGTTATTACCTGAAATAAAACCTCAGCTTCAATTTATTGCCACATTTCCAGGCATCCCTTATCAAACATAACTATAAATAGTATCCTCAAACTACAAGTCCATTCTAATTTATGATTCATTTCCCTACTATTCCTATCTCTCTGTCCTGTAATGCTTCAGCCTGAAAGAAGCACCATATCATGATGTACAAGTTTGGTTTAGAAACAGTCAGTGCAGATCCACTGCAAATGGGACATTGTTTCCTTGGCTGGGCTGTGATGTGGAGATAGGGCAGGCATATTACTGTCTCCAGAATACAATGGCTTCCTTGCCCACGTTCCCTTCCCCTCTGTCTCATCTGCTAACAGCACAGCTACGAGTTTCTATAGTGCCTGTCACCAGGGAACTGTCCAACATAATTTGGCAAAGCAGTTACTTCACCCTGTAAGAAAAGAGGATAGAAAGATACTAAAAAGAATAATCTCTTGCTTGGATGCTGGCCATCTAATTAAATTCAGAAGGGTATTGATTCTGTCCACTTAGATTAACTTTACTTCTGTATACAACCAAACTGTAGGTTTAAATTAACCCATATAGGTCCCTGGAACGTGTCCAAAAATGTATCAAATATCTCTAAATCAAACTTTGCATGTGAAGGTGATTGCAGTCCAATCTGGATTGCTGATTATTTTCTATTTTAACATGAAATTCCTAGCACAAAAAGGATAAATTGAGGCAGTGTATTAAGTGTAGTGGAGGCCATATGATTTAGCAAACAAAGAAAGCAGAAACTTTCTAATGCTCATTAAGGGTATGTTATTATTCCAGAGATTTATAAAATATTCAGGAGTAGCATTTTAAATTGTTGGCATGTGTAATAATTTTTCACCTAACACATAACACATTATAAACACATTTGCGTATATTAAAATCCAAATATTCCAAAGTTCACACATGGTGACAAGGATATCAAATCTTGAATCACAAGCTTGGCTAACCAATATCTGGTTAGTGTGTTCTACATCTTTACTAAATGCTGAGCAAGAGGAAATGAACTAAGTACTTGGATCTGAGCCTTAATAATTTTCAATGTCAGGTCATAAATCTCCTGACAGGAAAATATTAAATTCTGAAATCACTTGTCAAAGAATTTGCAGCATTGTTTTCTTCAGAGTATGTGCTACATAGCACCAATTTTGTTATCTATGAGTTGGCGAGAATATAATCGAGCCAGAAAAATGTAGGATGGACCAAATCACTCATCCATACATTTCTACTAACTTTCCACTTTATTGTCTTGCTGGCCTATTTCTCATATAATTATCACTCATATTGAATATTCTTTGTCTGAAACTGGCTAAAACATTCTTAAAATACACGGATGATAGAAAACTCAGAGAGTGAAGACACGTTTTCTTTGCAAACTTGAGCAGTTCACGGAACTGTCTTCAAAGAGTAGGACAGAGCAGTAGGTAATCATGCATTTAAGAAAATACATATCTTCCACATAATTTTCCAAATGTCCATGAATAATAAGAAAATAAATCTGAAAAAGTTTCAGTGGTTGTGAAGAATAAAGCAGATAGAACTTTCTGTGCACAAACATTTTGTCCTTTTGGAAATAAACACACAACCTCCCTAATCAACCCACTAAACTGTTAGCAAATTGTCTTCCTTGAACCCTTTCACAGGGACCACTTTATCTTCCAAGAGAAAATTGTCTAGGGCAAGATACGAAGATTTCTTACCACGATTACTGTTCAGGAGCTAAAAATAGATAGTGAAGAAAACTGAGATCAAGCAACTTCCTGACACAAACCTGACCTTATTCAACAATCTGAACTTTATCAGTCCCTGTTGAAGATGTAGAGGGCTATGAATCTTCTTCTAGGAATAAAAGACCACAAAGAGGACTCTGAGCCCTAAGGGCAATTTGCATGTAAAATAATGAGGCTTGCAAAAGCTTAGAAGTTACCTAATGTCTGTTCATAGAAAACCTGTTAAATTTTAGAAAATCCATTCAAGGAAATACCATGCAGCTGTGAAAAAGGAGAAGGCAGGGTGGCACTTCTACACATGGAACAAACTCTGAGAAGTACTATGAGGGGAATAAAAGCAAGGCACAGAAAATGTGTTAAAATATGTTTGCATTTAATGCACACACACACACACACACACACACACACACAGCACAAGATTCTGAAGGACCATACAAGAAACAGGTAGCAGTGACTGATTCAGGAGAGAGAAGAGGAATAACCAAGGAAAAAGGGGGAGAGACACAGACTTTTCACTCTATGGCTTTTCTATCTTTGCATTTTGTACCTGGATATCTAATACATACTTTAAAATCATATCTAGTAACACTAGGGAAAGAATAATGTCTGTGTCTAAGAATATTCAGCCAAGTTAGCAGTCTTTCACATTTAACTATATGCCCTAGGAGGAGTCAGGACAAAAAGCCTGACAACTATGCAAATAATTTCCATTTCATCTTCTCTTCACTCACTAGGAAACTCCACATACCAAAGACTGTTTTAACTTTGAGTAAACATCTTTTCTACCAACTGTTTCTTGAATTATTTAAATTTCCCGAGGTAGCACAAAGAAGGTGGTTTGGTGGCAATAGCCACTTCCCTTCCATATTAATCTCCATCAGCCTCTTTACAAAAGCCTCCCCAAACAAGCACATATTCTAAGTTTTAAAAAGGTGTCTTCAGGAGAGGGAGGGTGGGAGGCAGATGCAAGAGGGAGGAGATATGGGGATATATGTATATGTATAGCTGATTCACTTTGTTATAACTCACCATTGTAAAGCAACTGTACTCCAATAAAGGTCTTAAAAAAAAAAACGTGTCTTCAATGGAAAGGTGGCTCCAAAGCCACTCCCTAGCCAATGTTTACCCTTCCGCTCTAAGCCCTTCTACTTTGGTACAGTCCTCCTTGATTGTACCACAATCTAAAGGTTCTTAGTAGGCAAGACAGACGTAGTGTTATGAGTAAGGGCTTTGAAGACAGACTGCCCAAGTTTGAACTCTGGATTTGCTACTTAGTAAATTTGGGTAATTTACATAAACTCTGTTATGTCTATCTCCTCATATGTAAAATAGGGATTAATAATACTACCTAATCTGATAGCACAGTTTTTCATTCTGCAGGTTGCAACCCATTAGTGTGAGTAATAAAATCAATTTGCTGGGTCACAACTGGCATTTCTTTAATTGAACGAGACAGAATAAAATAGAATAGAAAAACATGAGTTTTAAACATACTAAAAGTTTATCATGAATTTTTCCATTCATATACAATATACACATAGAGGGATCACATACTACTAAGTCTCAATTTCTCACTGGGGGTCATGTTCAAAAGTTTAAAAGCCTCCCTTATACGTTGACTATGAGGGAAAAAAATGTATTAATAAATACCAAGTATTTAGTATACTGCCTAGCACTTAGTGAGCACTCTGCTACCTTCTGCGATCTTTGTTGTAATAATGATAACCTATTTTGTCATCATCATCATTATCATCTGCAGAACTCAGAAAAGTAAACAAGTAAAATCATAATATAATTGATGGTAGCTAAAAATTACATAGAAACATAGATCTTATTAAAGTTTAATTAATAATATTAAAATATCTATAGAAATAATTGTAAACGATAATTTGGAAAATGTTTAAAAACAGAAAATAGACAGAAATAATATAGTAAGTTTATATAACATGGCTTCAAGTAAGAGAGATACTGAATTTAGGGGCCCTCAGCAATCTAGTAAATAATAAGTGTGTGTGTGTGTGTGTGTGTGTGTGTGTGTGTGTGTGTATGTGTATGTGTGTGTGTGAGAGAGAGAGAGAGAGAGAGAAGGAGATTTATACAGGTTCATGATGACCTGGAGAAAATATCAGATTTTCTTGCCTTTGATTCTATGTTTCAAAGGAACAATCCGTTATTAATTCTACTTCTCACCTGCAGCACTCTGCAGAAGGTAGGGGAGTGAATAGTTTCACCAATCACTGGACAAGTATATCCCCAGCTCTAAATGTTAACTTGTGCACAGTAAGAATAAACTAGAGAAGTTAAACATGAGTATTGTATAATTTTTATTTTTATGCTCCTCATTGTAATTTGAAAAATAAAACTGGCATTCTGATTTGCACATATGTTCCTTAGGAGTCTGGTGAGCATGAAGCTATTGCTGAGACACACAGCAATTCTTTCTTTACTAGCCAAACCCAGTTTCAAGAGCACATGGATAGAATAATATGAGCACAGTAAAGAGATACTATCACCCTGAGAAGTCTTTCTGGGCCACCAAACACTGGCCTCCAAAGAAAGATGTATCCCAGTGGTTTTCAAGATGTTGTTTAGTGGCAGAACCCATCTAAAACCTTGTGATAGAAAACCAAGACTCTCTGAGGTGACACAGGTCAGGAGCTGGAAGGAGCCTGGAAAACTTCCCTCATCATTCCCCACCAATTCCTTCTCTTTCCACATGGCAGATGTTGAAGAAGCTCCGTGGGATCATTTGAAGAAGACCTAAAATAGCTCCTCTATTCTATCTCTGTAGTTCTCAAATTACAGTGTGCATCAGAACCATCAGGAAGGCTTGATAGAACCCAGATGGCTGGACTCCACCATTGTCTGATTCAAAAGGCCTGGTGTGAAGCCTAACGATCTGCATTTCTTCCAAGTTTTCCAGGTGATACTGATGCTACTGGTCCAGCAACTCCATTTTGAGAACCACCACCTTATCATATCTCTTTAACATATTTGCTTAAAATAATGAAAATGCAAAGATCACTTGTATTTTATTCCTTTGCAACTGATTTGAGAAATTTAAATATTTTTATTACCTTAGCATTCTAAAAATTCAAGACATAAAATAATTGGATTTGAGGATTTTTTTCAACCAGTTTTTAAATCCTAGTGATTCAGCATCATTAATTAAGAGCACCCTCTCCAGAGCATGAGAAAGCTCTGATAAAGTGCTATAGCAACAAACCTTCCTAAAAGTTCTTTAGGTGCTGTTTGCTTACAGAACAATAAATGTTCCCTGTTTGGAAATAATCCCCAAATGTTCCCTCTTGTTTTAACTGCCTGAATTCTTAACAGACGCGGTACACATATTGTAATCTATGACTGAATGGAGCCCCTTCTTTTCTCAGGGAGAATGGAAGGATGTTATTTTCGGTAACATTAAGGCTACCTTTACCATTTTTTTTTCTAACTGGCAAAATACTGCAATAAAGTATTGCTCAACTCAGACTGAAACAATTTTCCCATCTGTCAAAATATTTTAAATAGTATCAAGCTGGTATCACTTTGTCAAAACATTTCATCAGAAACAGTATCTAAATTTAAACAAGCAGTTCCTCGAACTATGCGAGTAAGGTGAATAAACTGTCACTGACACAATATATTTTTTGGAAAATCCACAAATTCTCATTAGAAAGATCTTGAAGGAAATGGGTGTTTAAACCAAGGATAAATGTCCAGTGGGTAGAAAAAAATGAATACTGCCTAAAGGACTGAACATTTCATTGTCCTAGAAATGACACACTTCAATTCTTCCCAAACAGTATAAAACAAGCCCAGCCTTACAGCCTTACAAATAACTCTAGTTAGTCTCAGTAAACTTAAAATTGTGCAATAAAATACAGTCAATGTTGGATTGATGTAGAGACATCAACAAGCATAAACAAGAGCATGGGATTTGGAGTTGATGCTAATTCTCCCCTCACCAGACGTGTGACTTTGGACAGGTTTCCTGAGGTTTCTGGACCTCAGTTTCTACATCTGCACACACAGGTAAAACCTTCCTTATGAAGTGGCCTTAAGATACAGCCAAGAAGGTATTTGATGGGCTCTGTTTTCTTGTCTTCATGTTCATCCATAAAAACTCACATTAATGCCCAGAATTTGAGTTTAAATTGGGGACCAGTATGAGTAAGAAGGAAAATAATGGCTAGCAACTTTTCATATCAATAATATACATAAAGTATTCTGGCTTTAGATAGTCTCTACTTTTTGTTATAAATCTAGCACAAGAAAAGGATTAACAGAACATCTCTCCAGGTCAGACCTAACACGTTTTCCTCACGAAGTAGTATAACTTCAATCATCTACAGAAGCTACCAAAATTTTTAAATCTTCAGAATGTTTAAAATCCACTATCAAGTACTAAATGCAAATCAAATGTCACTTTAGGAGGAAGCAGGTTGTATTCATAGCCAACAATAAGGCTGTGAACTTTCCACAGGTTAAAAAATGACAGATCAGAGATCAAGTTTATTTTTTTCCTTACAGGTAAAGTTTTCCTTTCTTGTAATGTGTTCAAACAAACCCACATGACTATGAAGAAAAAAGGGCTAAAACAGTGAATTTTTTCCTCTTTAATGTTTACGATATTCTATGTAGGCTTGGTTTTGCAAATTTCACATTCTAAGTAATCTAGTTGACCAGAACCAAGTTCATTAGAAGTCTTTAACAACCAAAACTGGTTTACAACACTGTTAAAATGTTAAGCTGGTCAGGAATGTAAACATAAACTAAGACAACGTGCTGAAATTTTTATTTAAATTGAAGAAGTTGTCTATGCATACATAAAGAATTTGTTCATTACTCTTCAGAATCATAGGATAACTTTTAACAAAGAATCTAACTTGTTTGTAACATTTTCATATATACGTACTTTGCTAGTTTCTGAAATATTTCTCTTCTGCTTTTTGTAGGACTTCAAGTATTTTCATTACCTAGAAAGCATATCTAGTGAGATGGAGAATCACAGATGCATAGCTTTCTTTTCCCACAATGATCTTTGGTGTTCAAGATCATTCTGGGAAAAGATATATATTTTTATATATCAATAAAAAATGATATATATTGGTCTTATGTATGTGATTACTGTTTTTAAAATATCACTATGATTTTGATTGTTATGATTTTATAATATTAGAAAATATTTTTAGAATATAAGGATGGCTAAGCACTTAATTTGAGAAGATGATATAATATAACAAGAAGGATTTTGGCTTTCTTTTAATGGCCCTAAATAATAACCTTCCTTCCACAAAAGTCAACGTTCAAGACGATTCTCACAATAAGAGACTTTTCCAATACGTATCAGGCAGATGCTTCACCTATGTGCATTTTTTATACTCCCGGATTGATCACTGTAAATGCCCATGCTTTTGAGGCATCAATTACTTGCCCACAGACACAAAATTCATAAATGGTGGAACCTAGATTTGAACCCAGGCAGTACGGTTTCAAAGCAAAACTCCTCCACCCCAAAAAGGATAGAACTATCTCTCTCAAGGAGTATACAATCCAGTTGGGGAGCCAAGACATAAGCACACAAATAAATTGAATAATAAAGGTTAGAAATAACAATTCAAGTTAATAAACAGAAGACATGGCACAATGTGAACTGCACAGTAGGGATAAGGAGTGAGGCCACTGCTGGCTCATACGGCCATGACAGATGGCTATGAAAGAGGATTGCTCAAATGGATAAGGAGAATGGGAAGAATATTAGTAAGTGGGAGATGTTCCACATGTCCATAATAACAGGAGGAAGGTGAGTAAACAATCTGATTGGAGCGAAGAATTTATACTGAAAAATGTCGGTGAAGCAGTTGAAAAGATTGTGGAAGTCTTGAATTTAAGTCTAGAGTTAAGACTTAATCGTACCAGCATTGGTATCCATCCAAGGATTGTGAGCAGTAAAGTGCCTTAATCAAAGGCATATGGGAGAAGCATTCAGCAGTAGCAATGATTAGAACAGTATATGAGGAGGCACCAAAGCTGTGTGTGGAAGGACCACAATCTACTGGTCAATTTCAAACTACTCCCACATTACTCAGTGTTAGGTAAACTTGTCTTACTACCATCTTTTATTTCTTTACAAATGCTGCTACCTCAGAACCACATAAACACAGTTTGGGAACATGTCTAAAGCTACTTCACTCAGATTTGCTTCTGAAAACGTGCTGTAGCAGATGCTGTTGATGGTCTCTCCATACCTATTTGCCTTTACCATTACAGTGTACACTGGCTAGACTTTGATTTCCAACTGTCTGCACCTGTATTTCTTTCCCAGTGGCCAGAAGTGCTGGGGACAGAACACTCCCACATTCACCCTAAGTTCTGATCAGCAGCCCTCAACAAATGACTAGGGTCATGAGTTGGCATATAAATACCCCTGCTCCTTTACCCCTGGGTGGAATATCTCTGGCGAGCATGTACACTGTTGTACACTGTTTCCCTCAGTTCCCCAAGTAGAATTAAGCCTTAGTTATTCAGGGTAGCACCTTACTTGATATCATATTACCTTGGGGGCTGCTTTCCATTCCCTTGCTCATTTCCCTTATTAAGAGTTTCCTGGAATCTCCTCCCTAATAAAGGACTTAAACTTGATTCCTTGCCTCAGGGCCTGCTTAGGGTTGGGATGAACCAAACTAAAACATATCATGGTCTTTCAGCCCACTCACCTTGGCTCAAGTTACTTTCCTTGCTCTAATAGTCTCTCAAGGCCCAGAAAATACCTCCCTCCACCCCTACTCCAAGCCTCCCTGATCAGCCCAGCCCATTGTGCCAGCTCCCTTTCCTGAACTTCTAAGCAATTATTGTCATTGCCTTTTTTTTTTTTTTTTTTTTTTTTGCGGTACTCGGGTCTCTCACTGCTGTGGCCTCTCCCGTTGCGGAGCACAGGCTCCGGACGCGCAGGCTCAGTGGCCATGGCTCACCGGCCCAGCCGCTCCGCGGCATGTGGGATCCTCCCAGACCGGGGCACGAACCCGTGTCCCCTGCATCGGCAGGTGGACTCTCAACCACTGCGCCACCAGGGAAGCCCTGTCATTGCCTTTTATTTGTTCTACATCACATGGTGTGTTATGTGTATGTGTATGTCTTATCCTCTCATTGACTAGACCTCCACCTAAAGATCAGAAATTTTGCTTCTCTGCACCCTCCACGGGGTAAAGCAGAGCTTTCTGTCATTCAAATGACTGTTGATAACTACTTCTCTCTGTTGGCCTACAGATCAGAAAACCTGCTGATAAAAGGGGAATCACACTTTTTCTAGCTTAGAGTTTAGATATGGTTCTCTGTAAATACATGGCTTGGAAGAGTAAGAGCACTTTTGTCAACATATGGTTGAAGCTGGCTCAAAACCATTTGAGGTTCCAGCCACCAGGAGAGAGAAAGAGCATGGAGAGTGACAAACAAAAGTCTTAAAACACAGATCCAGAAGTGACACACATCACTCACATTCTGTTCATAAGAACTTAGTCACATGGCCATACCTACCTCAAATGGGGAATGAGAATTGTAGTGCCTAGTTGGTCAGTCATGTGCTCAGCTACAATTTTATTTCCATGGAACAAGGGGAAAAGAATTTTGAAAAAAACAAAAAGGATTTCGAAAGCTAACATTTTCTGCAATAGACTCCAACACCTATGCTTTTCAACGAAAAGAATCTAAGGTCTCACTCCACAGCTACCCTTTGCCATCTCTGAAAACTTAACAGCTTATTATGCTAGTTACTTGACTATGTTACAGTGGGGATAAATTTACCACACACTTAATTACATTAACTCATGTTCTGCCCTTTCTATGAAAAATTATCAACCTCTTAGTGGCTAATTTTTGCCACTGCATCCAGTGAAATCATATGCCTTTAGGAAAAGCCATGAAAAGACCAACTGACAAAATCACACTTAATATTGTATTATGTGGGAAATTAGGACCCCCACCGCCAAAAAAAGTTACTGACTGGAGTCTTTGACTATTGTTAGCTAGTAAATTGAGATATAGAACTCCGAAAACAGAAAAGCATGGAACTAATATTTCTTCAACACCTACTCTTCTAAGTGCCTTAATTAATTCAAACAAATAATTACTGAGTACTTATTAATGCCCCAAACACTGTACTAGAGACCAGACACTGTCTATGCCTTCCAGAAGGTTAGTTTCTAGTTTTACATAATTATTTCATTTTACCTTTACTATCATCTTATAGAGTGGACACTGTAGATGAGGGAACTGGGACTCATAAAGTCAATTTACCTATGTCTTCTGGAAGGTTAGGCTCCAGCTTTATATAAAGTATTTCATTTTACCTTCACTACTACCTTACAAAGTAGACATTATAGATGAGGAAACTGAGACTCAGAAAGGTAAACGCAATTTGCAACTGTCACTGAGCTAGTCAAGGATATTGTTTATGTTAAAACCCAGATCATCTTGGCTTCAAGACCAATGCCCGTTCCATGATGTCTCAACCCCCAGCTCCAATCACACCACACATTAGCAATGACTTAACCAAAAAAAAAAAAAAAAAATCACATACTTGGTAACATCATCTGGATTTTTTCTCATGTGCTGACTGAAATGATGCATAAAAATTACATATGCCAAGTGAGTCCCCATCAGAACCATTATTAGTGAACTGTGCACATGGGCATATGCCACAAGTGGCAATTAAGTGCATAAAATCAGCAGCACTGACCCAAGAGTGTAAACAAACAAGGAGACTGGGGAGTATTATTAATCACATGCACATTGTCTACTTAATTGCAACTTCAGCTCTTAAAGTTAGAAGAGAAATTTCCACTTAAGGAAACTGCCAACTGGTGACACCTCTGTTCTTAATATCTGAGTACTGTAGATTTCAGAGACCTACACATATGACTTCAGAGTCATCGAAACATGAAAGTGAATCACTTAATCAAATGCACATGCACAAAAATACCAAAGTAGAAGATTTATACAAAATCCATCTTCTTAAGTACTGAACTCTGTGGCAGTTGAGAGGGAATAGGAAAACATACATGTGCTAAGACCTTATCACCTGAGAACACCTAAATAACAAGGTAGACTTTTCCTATTGCATCATTCTCTCACCCTCATTATTGAACAAGAGTACCTGGTAGAGAAATGTGAGAAGGGGATGGCACTCCTCACTTGAGAGCAGGTAATTTTGATTTCTTTATTTTGTATTTCATGAGTTACAAATAAAAATAATATGGTGACGCATTCTATACACGTTTATTGTTGTATATTTATACACACATATATATAAATTCATATATTCAAATGCAGTAGGAGTCAAAGTTTTGGTCTCTTTCTACATTTAAATGCTTAGATAGTAATATGAAAGAAAGTATTAAGCTATTTACTATCTCAGTGGGATACTAAATGAAAACTAATGTCTCTGGAATAAAATAGAGGATTAAAGCACTTCAAGCGAAAAAAAAAAATCTAATGTGTCTGGATTGTTGTTTCCTATAATTATATTTAGTGTAAATTCAAAATAAAGACAATTTCATGTTCTATCATAAAATATAATTTCAACTACCACACTTAAATTGTTCCATTTGAGTATATAGACATTATACCTATGCACTTAGACAACAGCTCATGATAATATGACCTTAAAATATTCTGATACCTTATGTTGAGAAGCTGGTAAGTTCCAACTGAACATTTAACTTGAGGTAATATTTCTTTAAGCAATTTTACAGAAAATGAGTATGATGTGGTCTTCAGATGCATATGCAATAAACAGTTTATTTTTAAAAAACTGATTGCAGGGAAAGTGTTTTTACCTATAGGACAAAAATGTTTGCATTTCTTAACTTCAGTTTTGAAAACCAAATTACATTATTTAACTGTACTGAATTCTTTCTTGACAGTATTTTTCTCAGCATGGTTCATGAAGAATTGTGCAAGCAATTCTTTATTATTATTACCTAGAATCCATGATTTCAGAGTTTTCAACTGCTGTTTCATAACCATTAGTAAAATGATTGTGTTTCTCCTAAAAGTAATTTTTTGTCAATTACATATATGAAATCATATTTGTCTTCCAAAATATGAAGGAAATATTTTTTCCTGGGAAGTACAGCCAAGATAAGGCTTTGCCTAACTTTAACCTACATGTTTACTTGGAATACTTTGTGTTGTAGATAGTTCAAGAACTTTAAAATATGTATTTATTAAAATATTTACTTATGTTTACTTAAGATGATATTTGCAAACTAAAAAACTGAATCAGTTTGTTCTTGTGGATGTCTTAATTTTATTTTGGAAGAAAAATCCTCCATATATAATTAATATATTGCTTTATAATCTGATTTATTCTACTTAGCACAGAAACATATTTTATATACTATTAAAATATATTTTTGTAGTGGCTTACCCAAGCTGCTTTTAAATCATCCTTCAGTTCATTGTGTTTCTTCATTAAGGTATATGTAAGTCAAAACAAACCTGACATTTACAGAAGGACACTTTCCACTTGTTAAAATCAGATCCTATTTTTGACATTCCTTGGAAAAGTCAGTATAGCATCTAGAGAGAGACAGCAGTAGAAGGAAGAAGACTCAAATTTTAGGGTGGTGATATCTGAGTTCCTGGGAAAGTTGCTTAATATCTCTCAGGACCTGAAGTATTTTAGCTGTAAAAGTTTACATAATAAAGACTATTTTACTTGTCAAGAGAGTCTCTTGAGAAGCCTTCAAAATTTAACACCTATGACTAAAACATGCAGCTCACTGGAATCCAGCAGGGAAAAGTGTTTGCTAAGGTGAAGGTGAACTGGTATCCTTTCCTCTCCATTACAAAGCCCCACATGACTGATCCTGGAGATTTTCCTTTACTACCAGATCAATCGTACTTTTCAACCAAGTAAGAGTTCCTTCCAGCTTTCTCTAGCTGGCACCAACCCATTTTTCGAATTGTGTCAGGCCATGTATTTTATTCAGTGACAATCTTTCTTTCTCTAATCTCTCAAGATGAACAAATACTTTTTTTTCTGACTGTAAAAAATCAAATTATGTCACCTCATTTCAAGGAAAAGATCTGCAATGACAGCCAGACCAAAACACCATTTGTATGCAAAGAGAGTTAAACTACTTGGAAAAGTACGCTTACCAGTAGAGTGTGGTATCATTAAACACAGAACTAAATTTGAAGCAGAAGTAGTAGAAAAAAATATATCTTGAAATTCGATAGGGTCCATTACGCTTCTTGATGAGATTACTTGCCTCTCCAATACATTACCCAAGGCGTTTACAAAACTGAGGGAATACATTACATTGGAATTATCAGAACTTTTCTAAGTAGGTCAAATTTTGAAGCAAAAAATGCTTTAAATTTTATGCAGTGTTACCAAAAAAAAAAAAAAAAAATCTTAGGAGCTGTACATCCAAGGTGCTAATCACTTTTTAAAATAAAATTTTTTAGAAAACTCTTACTCTTGCATAAACATTAAATGTACCACTTTAAAATGCAGAGTCACATACCTGAGGCTGTTCTTTCACTGTCATCTTAATTCAGTTTTTAATAATAAAGTGATTTTAATTATTTAAATATCTTTATTCTTTTGGAAACAAGAAATGTTAGGCTCCAAAAAAGTTTAAAAATCTAACTCTTATCATCTTGAACCAAACAGATTCAGTTCTAACTGTAAATATAAAATACTATTTCTCCTATCTACTGGGTTTTCACTTGTGGTGTTTTTGCAAAACCACAAAATTCTGGTATAATATTTTTAATAAAATTTTAGTTTTCTTATAGATAAATCTAAAATAGCGGGTTTACTATTTGTTTATATAACTTTTCATATGGGAATAGTTAAAACACCCAGCAGCTGTAGCATATGCCTAAGCCTGTCCTATGCGGGAACATAATAAACATAAAAATTGACTTAATAACCTAGTTCATTAATTCAAGTGTAAGCTGAATAAAAGAAAGTTAACCACTTTCAAAGTAAAAATTTCTTCTGAAAAGCATGTCACGTAAGAAAGATGTAAAAATTTAGGTCTTTCTTAAATTTCTATCGTTATGTTGATAAAGGTTAGATAAATATGGACCAAAAAGGTACTTGTACAAAGAAATAATACTAATATAGACCTGTTTGGCTTACATCTGCCACAGTTCCTGAATAGTCCTCCATTAAGCTCCACTTTAGGTGCAGACATGAAGACCCCAGTGAAGATACCATCTGGGAATGAATACATTAGGCCAATAATAGCGTATTGTGAATTACTGTGACTAATACAGACTTGATACATTAGCATTAGTAACTAGCAGGCCTCTGAGAAAAGGGAATGTAGCACTGCAACATTTAAATTGGGTGTGAGAGAGGAAAGAGCAGAGTGAACCCCTTAGGCTTAGGCCCTAACAGGTAGGAAGAAGGTTCATAAAACGAGAAAAGCTCAAAAGGTAGAAAAAATGTCTTTAAATGATTTTACACATTATTTAGATCAACTTCTTATTTTGAAGAGGTAAAAATTTAGGATCAAAGAAACCAATAAAAAAGGGATGGCAGCCCCAGAAACAAACATTGCTGATGTCACAATTTTACCTAGCACTGATGCCACTTTCTGGCTCTTCCGATAAATTACACTCCTTTTCGAACAGGATTAAAAACTTGTTCCAAGTAATATAAGAATTCCAAATCAAACCATATCATATTTCTCGTCACAAGAATCCAACCTAGTTTTGAATGTTAATCCACTACAAGAATGCATATTGTGAAGAGAGAAAGACAGAGGAAGCATATGGAATAGAAATAAATTGATAAAGGATTTTAAAACAAAAATAAGCAAAAAACAATAGAAAAAGCTCATAGTTTTTGTTTTTATTAATCCCACCATTACCTATGGGCACTCACCAAGCGTAAAATCCCTTCTGTCCCTACTTCTCCTTTCATATGGCTTCAACTTGCACCTCACACTGAAGACTCTCAAATATCTGTCTCCAGTTCTGCCATCTCAACAACGATTATATCCCTATCTGGGATTGCTCTGAGAGAGCAAACTCTTAGATGTCCTGTTGCCATAGCAAAGAGAGGTCCAGATAATGAACATGGTACTTCGATCTTCTTGAAGGAAGGCAAAGAGTACAAAATCAATCTCACTCTGTATGTTTCTTGTCCCCTGTCTCTTTCTGTACTTCTGTTAATAAAACCTCCATTCTACCGCCATGTTTAAAACAGTCATTTTGATCTTAGGCTCATCCTTTTCCCATGGATACAGTCACAAAAGATGTCTAATCCTTTCTAACAGTGCCACTGTTCTCACCCTTGGTGCAAAGCCTCACAGCCACGTGTCTACATTTCTAAAACAGTCCTTGACCTCGTTTTATTCTTTCCACTCTTCCCCTTGCCAATCCATCCTACAGGCATAGACATTTTTTTAAATTGTGGATAAAACACTTAACATGGGATCTACTCTCTTAACAATTTTTTAAGTGTAATACTACACTACAGTATTTCAATTCTTCTGGATAAATACCCAGAAATGGGACTGCTGAATCACATGTTAGTTCTATTTTTTAACTTTTGAGAAACCTCCATATTGTTTTAGATAGTGCTGCATCACTTTACATTCTCACCAATAGTACGTAAGGGTTCCAATCTCTCCACAACACCATCAACACTTGTTATTTTGTTTCTTTAGTGTCCATCTAACAACTGTGAGGTGATATATCATTGTTTTGATTTGTATTTTCCCGATAATTAGCAAGAGTGATCATCTTTTCATATACCTGCTAGCCATTTGTATGTCTTCTTTAGAAAAATATCTATTTAAGTGCTTTGCCCATTTTAATCAGGTTACTTGGCTTTTTTGCTATTGAGTTGTAGGAGGTCCTTATATTTTTTGGATATTAACTCCTTATCAGAGCTTACAAATATTTTCTCCCATCCCATAAGCTGCCTTTTCATTCTGCTGATGGTTTTCTTTGCTGTTTAGTTTGATGTAGTCCCACTTGCCTATTTTTGCTTTTGTTGCCTGTGCTTTTGGTGTCATATCCAAAAAATCACTGCCAAGGCTGATAATGTGAACTTTTCCCCCTATATTATTTCTTTAGAGTTTTATAGTTTTAGGTAGTATGCCTAAGTCTTTAGTCCATTTTGAGTTGATTTTTGTGTATGGTGTAAGATAATGTTCTAATTTCATAGACATAAGCATTTAAAAAACTCTAATTTCATACCTTGTTTATATATAAGTACATATATATATAGTAAAACTTTAATATGAATTAAAGAAACAATAAACAAAAATTCAGAATCGTGTTTACCTTTGGGTGAGTGAAGGGGATAAGAAGTCACACGGGAAGCTTCATTGGTAATGGTCATATTCAGCTTCCTAAATTGGTTATGTGTCCCTAGTAGTTTATTATATTTATATATACTTCCACACAATTTTAGATATATGAACTATTTTATAATAAACTAAAAGTAAAAATGTTTATTTTTAAAGAAAGGGATGGGACCTTTTAGGGTTTTTAAAAAAGGATCTAATAACTTTCAAAATTATTTTTTAACATTAAGACTTCCTTAATATACACTTTAGCACTGGAACTAACTCTACTTAAAGGTTCCAGCTCTGATGTAAAATTCTAACATCCATTGGGTGGAGCACTGTCTTCTACTTCTCATTACACAGACAAATGCTGTTAAAAATTAATTCTGCAGAGGCAGTTCATACAAATGTACTTTACTTTTATTGATTTACTTCTTTCTACCAAGTATCAGGATAAAAATGAAATTCAAAGATTACTTACTATACAAACTTACTGGTAGACCATGAAAAACACAGTAAGAGATCCCTACTCTTTTGCAGAAAAACTCAAGTCAAGAACTATGACTGCCAACACCTCATGGTAGGCGCTGAGCAGGTCTGCATCATAATCAATGTCAGGTTTCTCAACCTCAGCACTATTGACATTTTGGACCAAATAATTCTTTGTTTTGTGAGGATGCCCTGTGTATTGTAGGATATTTAGCAGCGTCCCTGGCCTCTTCCCACTAAAAGCTAGTAGCATATTTGGCCCCAAATGAGACATTCAAAAATGTCTCCAGACTTTGCCAAATATCCCCAGAAGATAAAACTGTCCACAGTTGAGAACCACCTGACTATGTGAATGGCACCCCCTAGAGGTGCCCTCCGCAACAGTACCTAGCCGCCTTGACATTGAAAATACAACTACGAAGAAAGTGCTGAGTTCAAGCAATTTACACTTTGGGGGAAATTAATTTAGACTGGCATAATTACTTTATTATTATTCCCTGAATACTGTACAGTTATGTGAAAACAAAATAAGGAAACATGAATATATTGCCACTTAGGGAAATAACATGACTCAAATAGAATTAATCTTATATATTTATTGAATTAGTCAATAGTAAATTGATTAGTCAGTATGTCAAAATGTAATAACATCTTAAAGAAATTAAATGTTCTGTCTACTTATTGTATGCCAATGAGCTTCACATTCCCAAATCCCATGATGTTTTTTGATAATTTATTAGCTCTTTAATTAGCATTGGATATGGGTAACCATTCAATTCTCTGGAATATTCTATGCTTTCTGGTTTTCTCTTTTCTCTGGCTACTACTTATTCATTCCTTTACTGTTTACTTCTCCTCTACATGTCTTTTAAATTTCAGAGTTTTCCATGGTTGAGTACTGAGCCCTCAGCTTTTCTCACTTCATACCATCTCCCTAGGTGATCACATCTATTTCTATGGCTTCACATACCATCTACATGTCACTTAACATATTCCCTTGAATCTTTCAAAAGCATTTCAATTGAGATGTCCAAGGCTTCTCTTCTTCTAGTTTGCCCCATCTTCATATATGACAACTCCGTTGACCCAGCTGCTCATGCCACAGAATCGTAATTGCCATTTTCCTCACTCTTACTTTCACATCCAGTTCCTTACCAAATCCTATTGATTGGGGCTTCCCTGGTGGCGCAGTGGTTGAGAGTCCGCCTGCCGATGCAGCGGACTCGGGTTTGCGCCCCGGTCCGGGAAGATCCCGTGAGCCATAGCCGCTGAGCCTGCGCGTCCGGAGCCTGTGCTCCGCAAAGAGAGAGGCCACGGCAGTGAGAGGCCCGTGTACCACAAAAAAAATCCTATTGATTACACTGGATCCCTCAGCTCTGTCCACTGGCACTACTTATTCCAGGCTACTATCATCTCTAGACTAGGCTACTCTAAGGGTCTTCTAACCTGTTTTCATGTGTCTTAATCTTGCTTCTTGAGAACGTGTTCTCCACTCTGTAACTAATTTAAAAATAATATTCAGATCATGCAACTTCCTGCATAAACTTTCAATCACTTTTGATTGCACTTAGAATAATATGCAACCTCCCTGCCGTGACGTACTAGGCTCTGAACAATCTGGACTCCTTACACCTCCAAGCAACTTTCCCCCTTTTACATGTTTCAACCACACTGGCCTTTACTCTCTTTCTCAGAGCGGCCAAACTCTTTACCATTTTGGCACACGTAGCTCCCCTGTGATTAGAAGGATCTTTCTATGTCATTCAGACTCATCTTAAAGTGAACCGCTTTTAAGAGAGAATCTCCCTGAACCCCAAAATTATTTATGACATGTTATATAAATATTTAACATGTACCATATCATATGATTCACACAACACTCCTAGGAGCTCGGTATCCTTTTGCAGGTAAAGAAATCAAGGCTTAGTAAGGTTAGTAAGATAACCAAAATCACAGAGTAACAGGATTTGAACCGTGGCTCTCTTATCTCTTATTCACACACGCACTGCCTTCTCAGTGTAGTTGGTCCAAGGAAGATAGAAAATATTTTATGAACTATAGCTTCACTCACTTCATACAACTTTGTTTCACCTACTGGTCTGTAAGCTTTCTGAGGGTAAGAGCTGTGATTATTGATCTCTGAAACTGCAGGGCAGATGACACTAAAAAATTGTGACTAAATGGCTGAAAGAACAAAAAAGAGAGAACTCATCTCAAGGAAAAACAATGCTTTAGTTATTTAAGACTTTTAATAAAACTTTTAATCCCCAAACAGCAGTATCATAAAAGCAGGACAAATGTTAAATATTAGGACAGAAATGGAGGATTTGGGAGCATGAGGCACTGGTACTGTCATCCAGTGGGGATGACCAAACCCATCAGAAATCACATTAGTGCATACAGACTTAGGGGACCCTGACAAGCTAAATGGTACTTCTGAACCATAGATGGATACGGAAATTTCCAACCCAGAATCCTACTTTTCTCATTGTGAATCATGTGTTCTTATGAGATAAAGGATATTAGAGGAAAAACAACCACACACCCAGTTAATGGAACAATTCTGGAAAGAATGGTTTGCAGTCGCCAGTACTAAACTGCGTCTTTGCTTTCTCCAAGGTTTAAGAATCCAAGGACGCTTTATAACAATGATCCTTCCCACTTCACTCCCTCCCCCACCGGCAGCCTCAACTCCATTTATTCCCCCACTTCTCTGCAAAAAAGATAGCAGGATTTCAAATCTCTTCCAATGTTTCTATAAGGAAAGCTTGGCCGATTCTATCAAGATGACAAAAGTACTGCAGTCAATGAAGGAAAGATAAAAGTAAAGATGAAAGATTGCTGAATGTATCCAATTGCTGATAAGAGAAGTCAGTCATTTTATATCTGATGTTTTCATTTTTAGCTGGAAATTCCAGACAGTGTCCCTTTCAGTGAAGGAAATTTTCTTTAAACACCATTACTCCACTGAAGGGAAAAAAAAAAAATTCTCCCAAGTTGTGAAATTAACCTCTCCCTTCATTCACACATTTGGTTCTATTTTTACAGTTGTACCAGTAATCTAAAAGAAAGAGCACTGAAAGTTAATTCCAGGTTTCTAAAATGTCTGACTGTGCATGTCCCAGTTCTCTGCAGCACCTCCCAAAAGATTCGGCCAATTTTTATTTCTGCAGCACATCAGTGTTTATCATTTGTTTTACAACAGCACTGAATGTTCTAGAAAATTGACTTAGATGAATTTCACCCATCGTTTACAAAAACTCAAGAGAGACAAATGGCGACCTTATAAACAAAATCCACCACTGAGGCATGGTTAATTTACTAAAAGAGCATTTCTTTTTTTTACCCTCTCAGTTCAATATTTACTTCATTACAGTGGTAATTCCACCCCCACCTCCACTAGCCTCTGTATTTGTCAAGATTTCTGACAAATTTCCAGCTTATAATTAGGCATTATGAAAATTCACTGTGGGAAAAAATTTTGTCTATTGCTAGACAAAAGCTTTTCCATTCAACTTGCTTTAAAGGATTATTGATGACTTTCACCTTCAGGAAGGCTACGAGCAAAATCGTGGATGCATTTTGATTGCACACATATGAGTAAACTTTATGGACAGATGCTCTAAGAAGTGGTTAAGTCAGACAGAACTGGAACAAAATCCTGGTTGTCTCTTATTAGCTGGGTAATCAAAGAAAATTGCTTAAAGTCTCCGTGCCTCAGTTCCCTTATCTATATTATATATGTTATCTATGAAAACATCACCCAGTGCAGTATCAAGCACATAGTAAATGCTGAATAAATAGCAGCCATTGGGGGCTTCGCTGGTGGCACAGTGGTTAAGAATCCACCTGCCAATGCAGGGGACACGGGTTTGAGCCCTGGTCTGGGAAGATCCCACATGCCGCGGAGCAGCTAAGCCCGTGTGCCACAACTACTGAGCCGCGCTCTAGAGCCCGCGAGCCACAACTACTAAAGCCCGCATGCCTAGAGCCTGTGCTCTGCAACAAGAGAAGCCATCGCAATGAGAAGTCTGCGCATCGCAACGAAGAGTAGCCCTTACTCACCGCAACTAGAGAAAGGCCGCACTCGGCAACAAAGACCCAATGCAGCCAAAAATAAATAAAATAAATAAATAGCAGCCATCAGTATCTGTATTAATATTATGGAGAAGGAACAGAGTAGGGAAGGTCCTCACTTCTCATTTGTTGCCATCTTTAGAATTTCTCCATCTTCATTACTAATGAAAACAGTATCTGGGCAGCTTGTGGCCTTGGAAGGTGGAGTCAAGCATGGAGAGCTCTGTCTCTGAGAGGAAAGGACATGAGCTCAGATGTGAGGCAGCCTCCCAGGCTCAGCAGGGCTGCCTAAACCGAACTACAACACACCCCATTTCAGGGATTAGAGAAGCCCATGACTCTTCCCTCAGATCGACTACTCCTTGCTCTGCAAGCTTAGACAAATTTCTACTCCCTCATCTTCAAAGTGAGAGGACGGACAAGACCAGCTTTGATCTTATTTTCAGACAGAACTAATTCAGGGTTGGTGGGGAAGAGTTTTCTGGACGCAGGAGCTAGAAAGACATCTCAGTGGAGTTTTTTCTTAGCCTCACACCATCAAATAACCAGGAGAAAAACAATGGTCAGAAGACAACCAAGTATACTCAAGCATGCGTTTGCTTCCTATTTGAATGAATCTCATTCCTACTATCCCTCTAATAATTTCAGCAAACAACTGTGGGATTAACCTACAATGAGCACTCTCTGCTCTCAGCAAGTTGCAAAGTCTTTACAGGCACTGTCTCATTGTTTTCTAACCTGAAAAGATCAGTTCTACTATTATCTTCATTTGTCAGGTGAGGAAACCAACCAGGGCATTAAGAACATTGTGAAACTTCCACAAGGACACTGAATTGCAATGGAACCAAAATTTGAACCCCAAACAGTTTAGCTCCAGAGTCCATGATCTGAACTACTATCCTCTACTCCCAATCCCACTGGTAAAGCAGCCACTGGAAAATTGGTTTTGCTTTCTCTGACTCATAATTGAATTTTCTATAAAAATATTTCTCTAAAACTTACATTACTGAACTGGTATAAGCCTTCAGGAGATTCTCTGCCTCTTTCATTTAATGTTCACAGTGGCACATTTCAAATATTGCAATTCAGCTAGACTAAAGTGCCACAGAGGTGTGGATGAAACAGCATGGGTGCTGACTTCATAACTCTTTAAGCTCTGTGATAGGTGCAAGGGGTATCTATACACTGTTCACTCTACTTTTGTTTGTGCTTGAGATTTACCAAAATAAAAAGTTAAAAGCAATAAACATTTCAACCACAGAGAAGATAACCTAAGATCTTAAGCTGTTACAGGATCCAGAAGGACATTTGAGCTCAGTAAGTCAATGCCTCTGCTGACAATTCCAAAGTCTGGATTTCAAGAACTGAGGGTGCAGGAACTTACTTGTCAAAAATTTTATGAATACAAGAATCCTCCCCTCAGAATATTTTAGTCTTGTCTATCTGGAACAATAAAGACTTTCCTGGAGTTGAATCTTTTGCTCACTCGAATGTCTGTTGTTGTTAGAGCTACGGCTGCTGATTGGAAAACCTTTTGCTTCCCTCCTCCTAACAGGTTTATCTTTCCACAGAAATTACTAAAGACTATTTGTGTAATCAAACTTTAAAACTTCCACCCCAATATCCTTTTCACAGTTCTCTTAAGAGATTAAAAGAAAGAAACTTACCCGTTCTGTTGTGCATTCCCTCTTTGCCAAAGTGTGCTGTGGTTTCGAAAACTAGCCCAGTCCTTCTGAACTTTTCTGTATCCGTTATAATATTAAAGAACCACAAGGAAGGGAAGTGGTTAGTCAACTTACTAATTTTATCAGTCCCTCCCACTGGTTAAATAGTACCTGATGCTACAGACACAAAATCAGTTTTCCAGCTCACTTCCCTGCTACAGCACGACTTCATAAAAACAGCATAACTTGAGGGGAAAGACAGCGATGATATCTAGTTCATAGACATGAGACAGTTACTGAATGAACATTTTATTAGTATTAATAAGAAACCTAACAGATGACAGAAACCAGTGATTCAACAAAATGAAGAGGAGGAGAAGAGAGAATGTATGTCAGCTCCATACTCTACGCAAACTCCATCAGTTGGGTGGGAAAGGGAGTGATTTTTAATGCAGTCAGAGGACGTGTGGGAAGTAGCTGGTGTTTCATTTGTTGATAAATTATTCTGTCTGGAATGGAGCCAGTCTACCGGATATAGATACTTCCACAATGTGAGGCCCTGGCCCGGATGATTCTCTTCCTCTGGAGTTTAGCAATTAAAACACATGACAAAGTGGTAGATATGTGCCTCTGGATGACGGAAAATTTAAAGTCCTCTGAGGAAGCTATAAACAGTTTTCTAGGTGAAAATATCTACAATAAATGAGAAGAAAATGCAGGACATAAGACACGTTTTAATG
This sequence comes from Globicephala melas, assembly GCF_963455315.2. Taxonomy (NCBI): domain Eukaryota; kingdom Metazoa; phylum Chordata; class Mammalia; order Artiodactyla; family Delphinidae; genus Globicephala; species Globicephala melas. Next base: position 70,271,576 of record NC_083322.1, on the reverse strand, counting down.
AAATAAAATACTTTTTATCTGTTGATCCAACTCCAAAAGATTGCAATGTACAAAATGCTGTCACCCAAGAACCATCATCAGCCCTATCTGGCTCCTACTAACTTTGGGCAAGTAGATTTTGAGCACTGCAGGGCTTCCCATTTTTCTTTTTTTTTTTTCCTTTATTTATTTATTTTTTTTGCAGTACGCAGGCCTCTCACTGTTGTGGCCTGTCCCGTTGCAGAGCACAGGCTCCGGACGCGCAGGCTCAGCAGCCATGGCTCACGGGCCCAGCTGCTCTGCAGCATGTGGGATCTTCCCAGACCGGGGCACAAACCCGTGTCCCCTGCACCGGCAGGCGGACTCTCAACCACTGCGCCACCAGGAAAGCCCCCCACTTTTCAAGAGAAAATAAATAACTGGATTTTTATGTGAAATCTCCTTTTTCAAAAGACTGGCAAACACCCTTCAGATTACATAAAATTTGTCTGCAGGCTGACATGATCTCTGCCTTAGGTATTAGTTGCTCAATAAAAAACACTATAATGACATTTACAAAATACATATTTTCAAAGATATGATATTCAGTGTAACATGCAGGTGACCAAGACTTTGGTCTCATCTTGTAAAAACATTCATAGATGAATGATATAGAATAGACTCTGGAGTAGCTGCCAATGTGTTAACAGGAATTCTCCATGAATATGGTTTTTTTTTCTGTTTTACTCTTCAGTATTTTCTAATTTTCCCAAAGTGAACTAAGGTTTTACAGTAAGAAACAAGTGCTAGAGAGTTTTTAATTTTTAAAAAAATCAGAGGAAAGTAACTATGAAAACTCTTTGAAGATATTTATAAAGGACCACAGTTGAAATGCATAAACAAATGAAGTCTCTCTCAAATACTCAATTCTGCTCCATCTCGAGCACTGGCTAAAGATCAGATGTAAAAATTAAGCTGTCTGCAAATCAGAAGAGGGATGTACCCAAGTAATAGGATTCATTACCTTGTGTTCCAGATATATAGGTCATTATTTTATCTCCTTTATTAGATAGCCAGAGCTCACACAGGCAGGATTTAAGACTGAATGAATAACACAGAAAGCACTTAAATAATTGTGTATTGATCTAGGGCTTTAAAAGAGGTAAAAAATAAATTTCCCTATGAGCTAAATAATAATTTAACCTTTAAAATGGTCTTTAATAATTTAATTAGCTATCCCCTATTTACAAAATTAATATTAGAAGCTGAGTCATGTTTGAATTCAATAAAATTATTTTATTAATTTCCTCTAAGGCTTAAGAAATACCTTATAAGACCTCTCTTCTTTATAAGCCAGTCTTATCCTTCAGTCTGCTGAAGACTTGGATCACATTTTACTCCTTTAAAAACTTATTTTCGGGCTTCCCTGGTGGCGCAGTGGTTGAGAGTCCGCCTGCCGATGCAGGCGACACGGGTTCGTGCCCCGGTCCGGGAAGATCCCACATTCCGTGGAGTGGCTAGGCCCGTGAGCCATGGCCGCTGAGCCTGTGCAACTTATTTTCCCCCAAATTAGACTTATTTAACTAGAAATGTTTCAAAGCTGATCCTCCTGGGCATCAAGATTGACATCCTGGAAAAATAAGCTAACGTGTTTTTAAAAATCATACCTAATAAGACCATTTAAAGCATGCTCTATACACCCTAAAAATTCTGCAATTACTACTGATTTTTTGCAAATTATAAAAATGTATCAATGGGATTCCCTGGTGGCGCAGTGGTTGGGAGTCCGCCTGCCGATGCAGGGGACGCGGGTTCGTGCCCCGGTCCGGGAAGATCCCACGTGCCGCGGAGCGGCTGGGCCCGTGAGCCATGGCCCCTGAGCCTGCGTGTCCGGAGCCTGTGCTCCGCAACGGGAGAGGCCACAACAGTGAGAGGCCGCGTACCGCAAAAAAAAAAAAAAATGTATCAGTGACTGTATAGAAAGTAACTGTTAGAATCATAGTAATTGGTGTGGAAGTGATGATATAATTTTGGAGATGTTACCTCATTTTCTGTTAGGGAGCACAGTCCTGCTGGTGCTTACTTTGAAAGCAAATTCACCCTTTCTCCAGTCTTAAGCTCTATGTTTACTGAAGCTTCAGTCCTTAAACATGTTTTCAAGTTTATTCATTTCAATTCTTCAGAATCAGAAGACTATACAGTTTGTGAAGTAAATCTTTCCTTTCAGTTATATCTTTCAATTTCGATGACAAAAGCAGATGTCTGCAAGTTCAAAAGTTGCTAGTTCAACATTTTTGGGGAACCCAGGGTAAACACAACAAAATTACCAATTGCCCAGCATAAAAGGAAATATGAAAAGCTATCTCATAAGCCTAGTATCATGCAACACATCTTTCTGAGGGAAGCATCCCAAATGTAGTCTCTTTTAAATGCTTTAAGCATTTGATTAAACTTGCTGCTAAAGTGATTATTTTCAGCCAAGATTTTGCTTATTGACATATATTCAAATAATTTTTATAATTGCCATAAGAATACAACATATCTAATACTTTCTAAAAAGAAAGGGAAACCATCCTCGGGTCTGTGTGTGTGTGTGTCTTCCTCAATAATATAACATATAGTATTCAACTTCACTAGTAATCAAATAAATGCAAATTATTAAAGATTAACGTTTTTACCTATCAATTGATGCTAATGCATGATGATGACAGCATATGATGTGAAAAGGACTCTCGTATACTACTGATGAGAGTGTAAATTCGTACACCTTTCCTGGAAAAAAAAACTGTCACAGTATATCAAGAATCTTTTTAAAAGTCACACTCTTTGAGAGTGACTGTATTTCTAGGAATCATTTCTGAAGGAAAAAAATTAAAGATGTGGATTTATGTAAGTGAATGTCTATCACACGTATTTTAAAATTTGAACAACTGCAAACTGTCTATATCCTGAATATAAGGGGAATAATAAAGGAAATCATGGTATAAATATAGGTTGGATTATGATACAACTTCTATAAATCATGACATTAAAAATATTTAATGACACTAAAAACATTCATAATACAATGTTAAGTAAGGAAAAAAAGATACAAAAACATGTATGTATTATTATCCATATCTTGGAACACAAACACACACACCACTCACACCTTCAGACTTCACATATAAAATGTATCCACATATTAGATAGAAAACAGAATTTTTTTAAAAGCCCAAAATGTGAAGAAGGATTATCTCTGAATGGTATGATTACAGATAAAATTTATATTCTTCTTTTTACCTTTTTTTAAAAGCAAGTTTTCTACTTTGAACACCAGGGCAAAAAATAAATAAATATATCTGAAGACATCAAAAATATTTGCAAAAATATTTGTATTTTTCATGAGTGCTAGAATCTTATGTATCACAGTGCCCTTTAATTGATCTTTTGGACCAATTTTATTTTATTGTTACTTTAGCTTTGTGGATTTTTATTTTCTCCCTTGATAAAGTAAAGGCCGCCTGACAATGCAGAATATTTAGGCTGAAATCAGCCTCACGTTAATGAAGAAAAGATTGTCAGCTGGTCATCTTTCTAGTAACTCCACAAGAGATTCAATTACTCTTAAAATTAGCAGACTGCTAAAATTCACATCCAATGTATCACAAAACTAATAAGCAAAATTTTACCTGTGACAACAGCAATACTGAGTACTAGATTTAAACCAAGTGAAAGAGAAAGTAATGTATCTTTATCTAGTCTCCATAATACCAGATGCTTGAAATTTTTAACTCATTTAATTATCACAACAATCCTGAGGGTTCAGTTTTCTTACATTTATTTTACAGATGAAGAGACTAATTTACCAAAAGACTAAGTAAATTGACTAAGTCTTCATATTTGGTAAATGGAGGACCAGAATTGACTACAGATAATTCTGTAGTGCCAATGTCCAACTCTATAGAGAGAGGTTTCTTTTGGAATCCAGACAGTTCACCTACTATGGTAGTCTTAAAATTACAGACAACAAGAACAAAATCCTTGAGGATCATGAAATTAGGAGATTAAAAATGGGAAATAAACATGCTTTACTCCTCTATAGTGACTATAGTGAAAGATTAAATAAGAGCTAATAAATAATTGGAAAAACTATGCAATTGAATATATAACGGTGGCCATCTTTTCCAAACCAGGAGTCAGGACACAAGATCTAAACATATGAAATAGGAGTAATATATGTGTGTGTGTGTGTGTGTGTGTGTGTGTGTGTGTTTGTGTGCGTGTGTGTGTAAATTGACATCTTAACATATTATTTCTAAATACTAAATAAAATTCAAAATTATTTTTTACTTTAAAGCAGGAAAGTTTTAACTATTCGACAAATAACAATTTGATCACAAAATCAAATAATACAAAAAGTATATGAGGACGAAAGTAAGAACTGCCTCATAATCCTACAGTGCAAAAATATTTAATAGCTAAGTGGCAGCTTCCCAGAATTCTTTCTATTCGTGTTCATAAGATCATAGTAGCACTTAAGAAAACAAAGGTTGGACAAATTGGCCAAGCTGTATAGTGAGTGACATGAAGCAGAGTTTGAACAGATATCTGTCTAACTCCCACAGTAATGGTTTTCTGCCTCCTCATTTTGCCTGGGATGGTGGAGGGGTAGGTGGAATACCCCACAAAGGTGGGAATTGAGAGACTTGTTTGGATTTGTTTTTAATACTTTTCCAAAATTCAAAGTATTATATGGCTAATCCTGCCATTTACTACTGTTTCCCTTTGAACAAATCATTTAATCCCCCAGGCTGAATGTTCCCATCAATAAATAATGGTGATAACCTCCAAAAGTTCTGAAAAAAGTCTGACTCAGTGACTAAATGGAATTATATCTTAGTACTTAAAAATCTCTGTTTTACAGCAATACAACATAGTTCACATAAAAATTTAGTGCTATCCTTTGGAACTGTAAATAAAGAATTAAGATATCATTTACGTGATGTGTACTGACAATCCATTCTGCAAAGAAGAAAGATAATCATTTCACCAAATAACAGTCAGCTGTTATACTTTCTGCTACACACACTTGGTATTCCACCCAGTTTAAAAATAAATCTCTAACTCACCTTTGATTTACTCTCTCTCTCTCCTTACTATGCCCTACTATGAAATGTCTCCCTATGCTGGGTTGAAATGTATTTTGAGCATTTGGACACCAAGGATCAGAAAAAGGTCAAAGGGTTTCACATGTTCTTTATTCCTTTCTAAAAGTAGTGCCTAAAAATTATCCAGAATTTCCCACAATTCTTTCAGCTCTAATTCCAAGGGTGAGAAAATTTGATCATTTAAACAGTCCTGGTGCTATTCACAAGGAGACTGGGCTACACTAAGTGAAGACATGCCCTCAACCAGGCAACAAAGAAGAGGGAGTGCCCAGGCCGATTTATAGACCCACTGTGCAATGCAGTTACAACATCCTTTTGCCTTGTGGGATATAAAGGGATAAGTTTCTCATCAAGTCACATACAATCCAAGTGAATTGAATTCTTCAAGAAGTTTTCACCAAGTGATAATCCCTTTCCCTCAGTGCAAATATGTGACTTCCCTTTTTGGAAGGGGTCCTGGGACCTTGCAATGTCTTGTTTAAGACTAATAATCATGATGTATCACTCTCATCTATTCCCATAAGAAGTGAAATATTTTCATTTCTCAACACGAGGGAGCCTTGGCCACCATTTCGGGATTTTCCTGAGAAATATCCATAACATACTATTACTCACTAACTATATTGTCTTAGGAATGTTATGAAACACTCTGGCTTTTATTTTCTCATTTATAAAATGGGGCTTATAACGCCTATTTCATAGAATTGCTGTGAATATTCAATAAGGTCAATTACATAAAGGCCTTCAGGCCATGACTAGCACATTGTAAATGGCCAAAAATTGAAACCTACAATTACTATAACTAGTCAAAAACAATATTTAAATAGTTTTCTCCTCCCCATTCTGAGAGGGATATTATAATGCCTCTTCATTGTGTGTGTATGTGTGTGTTCTTTCAATATTTTTAAGGTGGCTATAGGCTCATTTTGGCCCTTTTTCTAGAAGCTTTACTATACAGTTTTTAAAAGCCTTTTAGGATTCATAATCCTATTGAATCAGGAATAAAACATGTACTTAGATTCAGGGAAACAACTGTTCAACAGTAGCCCCTTGAATTTTTAATTACTCCTTCTTCCCTCTCCAAGTTCACTGTTATTCTCTGATTTTTTAATCTTGAAAGCCAGTCAGGGTACATTATTTATATTATATTCAATAGGGAGAAAAAAAAGAAAAGGAATTTTATTCAGGACACTAACTCTAACCTTGAAATGTTATTTTCTGAACATTTGTTCTGCTCACTGAGCAAATTTTAGTCTTCAAGTCAGATGTCTAAATACAGTGCTTGAGCTCTGCTTGAAGGCTAAAAATACAGACTTCTGCACAAGGTGATGGTTACAAAGGAAGGTGTTTAGAATATAGTTCAATAGAAGCTAAGGTAATTGAACATTAGCTATACAGTTCAGCCAGAAGAATTTCTCATCTCCACTGAAGCTTTGGAGTCAAATCTTAGGCTATTATCCTTTGAAATACATTTTACTTGAAAAGAGAGTCAATTGAGTAAGTGGTTTCCTGAAATCCTTCACCAGGTGCTCAGTTTTCATCATTTGAAGACTGGAAGTTATGGAAGCCTTTGTCAGCCTCTCTCTCAAATAGAGTAACAATAAAAGCATGCTCCACAAAGCGTAAGTCTGAACAAGAAGAATGGCCACAAAACCCATGCAATATTTTCCTCATCTTAAGAAAAATCTATTAATAGAAGTCAGTGAATAGTTATGATGCTTTCTAATAACACAAAATGCAAGGCCACCATTTAAAAAGTTCATTATCCTTCATGAAACATATATCATTGCCTGATCCTGTTTCAGACTCACAGACAAAGCTCTGTTCCATCTAAATCCTCAAATTTGGTCTTCCTCAGGCATATCTTCCTGAAAGTAAAGTATCAATAAGGTCCAGATGGGAATGGCAAAATAAAACAAAGGCCTGAAATGGATAATCCTGACTCTGTTTTCAAGTGACATGTGAAGTCCACTTAATTTTTAAAATGTTATTCCTTTTGAAAAATTGGAAAACTAAAATTGGATGAAGAAAGGGAGATTAGAGTACATAACAAAATTTTTGATCTGCTCATGAGCAAATACTGCATGAATGAATGATTGAATGGAAAGAGTCATAACAGTATTAGAAAATCCCAATAGGTTATTTTATTATCCAAATCCCTTCTTTAAATATTTATTATATGTAAGTTTCATGAGGCTAGTCTGTCTTTTTCAATACTTTATCTCCAGTGCCTAGAAACATATCTGACAGAGGTAGTTCCTTAACAAATATTTGCTGAATGGATGAATACATTTTCATTTGATTTTTATTTCCCTTCTAACCTTTCAATCATTTTTAAGGCTGATTCACAATTATTCTCCTGAACCTCTGAGAATTCCCCTTCAATACTCAGAATTCCCCTTTCACCACTGGGCGGAAGAGATACGTGAAAAATGAAGTCATAATTCCTTAATAAAAGTTTCATGCAAGAAATAATATTTGACCAATTTACACATAGTACATGAATTAAGCCTTTGAGAAAACTAGTTTCTAGGCAACAACTGTCCTTATTAAATGGGTGAAATGTGAACATACACACATACTGGATATACATTTGGCATCAACCTCATGATGAAGTAACTGGGTAGAAAAGATCAGAGCATGAAAATTTCCCTCATCATTTCATTTATAATTATAACAATCAAAATTGTCTACATGCCTACTTTTTAGTAAGAACAAGGGTAAAATTGGTGGTGTGAAAGCCAGGCAGGCAGGCAGCAAGGCAAAGTAACTAACAAAGAAGAACAAAATTTTTTTTTTTTTTTTTTTTTTTGCAGTACACGGGCCTCTCACTGCCGTGGCGTCTCCCGTTGCGGAGCACAGGCTCCGGACGCGCAGGCTCAGCGGCCATGGCTCACGGGCCCAGCCGCTCCGCGGCATGTGGGATCTTCCCGGACCGGGGCACGAACCCGTGTCCCCTACATCGGCAGGCGGACTCTCAACCACTGCGCCACCAGGGAAGCCTCAGAAGAACAAAATTTTAAAGTCCAAAGAAGGTCTCTAGACTATGCTGGGTCAAATACGTTTAGGAAAAAGTATGTTATGTTTTTACACTGACAATTTCTCTCTCTTTTTTGTTGTTGCAGTTTAGTTGTGCTTTATTGAATGGTGAGTTAAATTTTATACATGCCTGAGATTGGAGTTCAATATTTTTCTAATTTATTTCTAAAATGACAAAGTTTATTTTAAAACTCCCAAAATTCCACATCCATGTTTTTGAGTTCCAGGTTTGGACTTTCAGAATAGAATATCTACTTCCATAGCAGAGGCAGCTCTTGTTACAGTGGTTAAACATGCAATAGAAAAAAAAAATCATTTTTCTTTCTTGAATTACCAAACACCTCTTTCATACCTTTCAAAGTGACCTTTTAAAATAGTATGTGAAATGCACAAAAGATTATGTCTTTCTCCATAAGCACATATTCACAATGCCCAAGGAAAATTCCTGATGTTCTAAAGTCAATTTTAAAAAATGCTAAAGAAATAACTGTATCCTATAGAATTTAAGTACTTCTCTTTTACCACATTACATAAAGGGCATATCTAAATTTAGACATATGTAGATAAACATTCCAATCCTTGAAAAACCCTAGACCACAGAGGTTCTAGGGAAAGGTCTGTATTATATTAAACATGAGACTCCATTTCCTTGTTTTGAATTATTGGTGTTGCTGTGGTAACAGCACAATAGAGAACTTTGTTGCATTCTCAGCAGAGCTATTTATATTATTTAACCTCTTCCCTGGGAGTTCTTCCTCTACCAAGTTCTTCCATTATTTTAATAAAGCAGTCCATTCAAAGTTTTTTTTTATAAATGCGAACAAACAAGACTTAGCTTTGAACTGTTTAGGGCAAACATTCTGGACATAAAACTAACAATTGAAGTGTTTTAAGCAACTGAATACCCATTTCACAGATCCCAGAATTCTGAAATAAAAGGATAATTTCCTGAAACTGAAATGGCGTATGATTTCTAAATGCTCTGAAAATTTACCAAAATATCCAGAAATGGGAAATGGCTGGTTAAGTGATCATTAGAATCCTTCAAAGGAGAACTTTTCAAAGAAAAGTTCAAGATGATGCTCCTTCCTGATTGTAGGATGAAGCAAGTGCAGTGACATAGACCTGGAAAAGGACTAAAGTCAACTAGTTCCATGAATTTACACATCACAAAATTTTCTTTACTAAACTCCCCTCTAGAATGGTTAAATTAACCAAGCAAGAAGATGAATTAATCAATTTGATTTAAATTGTTAACATGTTGAACTATATAAAAAGTTTCCTTTTAATTAGTAAATTGGCTAACCATTTAGTTGAACCGAAGGTAAGATGTTTTAATAAAATCTTTTGAATTAAGTAACTGAAATGAATTCCCGTATTTGGAAATGACCAAGACAGTGGAGAGGAGTTCTTAGGAAAGGAGAAAATGAAGTAGGAAAATTAACCACCAGTGAGTCTGTTCAAATGACTGAGAAATGTTTGGGGGTGAGGGGTGGTGTAAGACAAGATATTAGAACCAGGCAGAAATGATCAAAATGGAAGAAAAGAACTATAAATCCTATGTACTAATGAAAATTCCACTTCTCCAGTTTCATCTGTCACTTTCTCCCAACACCCACTACTCCACGTACATGGCACTTCTCATTTTTCTTTCAACTGGCCAAGACCTTTCACTCTTCTACTCATCTGCACTTGATGCTCCACCTATCAACCACTTCTCCCATCCTTTTTTGCTAGCAAGCTCACACTCACTGTTTTGGGCCAGCTGTCTTTGTCCCCTGCCTACTGTCTCCCACTCAAACAGAGCTTGCTGCTGTTTCTTCAACGCGACCTGCCATCATTCTTACTTCTGCCTGAGTGCTCACATCTTGCCATTATGAAGTGTTTTGTCTAGTTCTCACACTAAACTGGGCCTCCTCTAGGGCAGAATCTATAGAAAATGCATTCATTCATCTTTGTACCTCCATTTTTTTTAGAACTGTGCTATAATTACTGAATAACTAGGAATAATGGTATCAAAATGAATTGAAAATGAGTAATAAAAAACTACATGTTTTCAAAAATTACAACATGTTTCAAAATGTAAGTTTGCTCATACAATTGAATGCAAGAAGAAATTTAGAGTATGAAGAAAAGTGGAAAGGATACAGAAAGAAAAATTTGGATGAAAAAGACAAAGAAGCCACTTTTGTTACTGTTTACTATGACTACAAGCAAACTTATTTAGTAAATATTCTCCTATTAGAATTTATCTTGAAGTGAGTATTATAAAGCCTAAACTAATAAGCATTATTTCTAGTTTTATATTTGGCTTATAAAAAATGTAAGGTGATAAGCTGTCATTTCAACTATTCATTATTTCATTATAAAATGTAACACCACCCACTTTCTATGGAAAAAAATAATAATATATTCTCTCTTATTAAAACCTATGCCCTCTAGAGGTGCTTTGTCAAGCTGAGAAATGGCATGTCAGTAGACATGTCAGTAGACAAATGTCCCTATTCAAAATGCATGTACAGTGATCAATTACAACTCAGAACAGTCCTGAAAACTCAAGTGCCACACTTAAAAAACAATTACAGAAAGACATGTTAAAATAATATGAAGAAGCTGATATAGGCTGATTGCATCACCCCAGAAATTCAAAACACTATTTGCACAACGAGAGGATTCTGTGTTTTGCTAAGGTTCCATGTAGAAGTTTAAAATGTATTGTAATAAATGCTGGAGAGGGTGTGGAGAAAACGGAACCCTCTTGCGCTGTTGGTGGGAATGTAAATTGATACAGCCACTATGGAGAACAGTATGGAGGCTCCTTAAAAAACTAAAAATAGAACTACCATACGACACAGCAATCCCACTACTGGGCATATACCCTGAGAAAACCATAATTGAAAACACACATGCACCACAGTGTTCATTGCAGCTCTATTTACAATAGCCAGGACATGGAAGCAACCTAAGTGTCCATCGATAGATGAACAGATAAAGAAGATGTGGCACATACATACAATGGAATATTACTCAGCCATAAAAGGAAACAAAATTGAGTTCTTTGTACTGAGGTGGATGGACCTAGAGTCTGTCATACAGAGTGAAGTAAGTCAGAAAGAGAAAAACAAATACCGTATGCTAACACATATATATGGAATCTAGAAAAAAAAAAAGGTTATGAAGAACCTAGGGGCAGGACGGGAATAAAGACGCAGATGTAGAGAATGGACTTGAGGACATGGGGAGGGAGAAGGGTAAGCTGGGACAAAGTGAGAGAGTGGCATGGACTTATATATACTACCAAATGTAAAATAGATAGCTAGTGGGAAGCAGCCGCATAGCACAGGGAGATCAGCTCAGTGCTTTGTGACCACCTGAAGGGGTGGGATAGGGAGGGAGGGAGGGAGGGAGACACAAGAGGGAAGAGATATGGGGATATATGTATATGTAGAGCTGATTCACTTTGTTATAAAGCAGAAACAAACATACCATTGTAAAGCAATTATACTCCAGTAAAGATGTTTAAAAAATAAAATAAATAAATAAATAAACAAAATAAAACGTATTGTTAGAGGAATTATTGTGCCAAGGTTCATACTTGCTATTGGGTGAGCTCCCCCTTGCCTTACCCCCTTGCTCTGAGCTATCCATTCAATATACACACCTTACCTATCATTAATTCCATTTCTAGTTTCATAAAGCATTTAGTGTTTATTACTCTTAAACATGCCTTTGACTTTATTTCATATGTATGTAACCCTAAACAATACAGAGCAGTCTAAACATATTTTTGAGACTCATCTGTGATTATGAATACATATATGCATGTATATAATATGTCTAGTTCATTCATTATTAAAGCCACATAATATTCCATTGCATGAAAATACCTCATTTATCCAATTTCCTATTGATAGATAGTTTGATTCCAGTTTTTCAGTATTATAAACAATGATAAAATAAACATTCCTGTACATGTAACTTTGTGTACAAAATGAAAGTGTACCTCTTTGGGATTATACTTCCCACTGGAATTGCTAGGCGCTTATGAAATACACAACTTGAATACGTATGTACGAATAAATGACTTTTTTTTTTTTTTTTTTTTTGCGGTACGCAGGCTTCTCACTGTTGTGGCCTCTCCCGTTGCGGAGCACAGGCTCCGGACGCGTAGGCTCAGCGGCCATGGCTCACGGACCCAGCCGCTCCGCGGCATGTGGGATCTTCCCGGACCGGGGCACGAACCCGCATCCCCTGCATTGGCAAGTGGACTCTCAACCACTGTGCCACCAGGGAAGCCCATGACTCTCTGACGTGGTACTAACTTATACTCTCTAGTATTGTGAAATTTTATACTGCTCCATATCCTCACCAACACTTGGTGTTGGTGAACTTTTTGTCAGTCTGATGGGTGTATGAAATTAAACAGTATTTAGTGTTAATTTGCATTTCCCTGATCCGTATTTTGGCTTTTAGTGGCCATTTGAACTTCACTTTATCAGAACTGAGTAGAATTGAATTATTATTTGTCTTGTTTTCCAGTGGGTTTTTGTCTTTTTCTTTTTTTTTTTTTGATATCCTGAATGCGAGTCCTTTGCCATATTTATGTGACACATATCTTTCCACGGTCTTTGATTAATTTCTTTTCTCTTTCATTGTACAAATTTTAAATTTAATATTTATAATTATTGCTGATAATTATCAACCCCTTCCTTTGAGATTAGTGCGTTTTTGTATTTTGTTTAGAAAATTCTCTCATTCTCTACGTCACAAAGATATTCTCCGATTTGCATTTCAAATGTAAATCCTTAATTAATCTGGAATTGCTTTTGTGCTTTTATGAGGTAGGAATACAATTTCAACTTTTTTGTCCCAGTGCCATTTATTAAATAACTCATCCCTTTGATGATCAATGATGTCACCTCTGTCATATATCTAGTTTCCATGTATAAATTGGTGCTTTCTGGGCTATCCAGTCTTGTCCAATTGGCCTTGTACGTTTGGTCCAATGTACAATATTATGATTTCATAAGACGTCTAGGTATGTTATAATGCCATTCTTCCTACTTTGTCCTTTTTATTCAGCATTATTTTTTCTCTCCTTAGCCCTTTACTCTTCCACATAAATTTAAGAATTAGCTTGTCAAATTCCATTAAAACTTCCATTAGGGTCTTGATTAGAATTTGATTAAATCCATAGCTCATTTTGGGGAGAATTAACAACTTAACAACACTGAGTATTCCAATCCATGAGAACAGTATCTCTTTCCATTTACTTAAATCTTCTCAAATGACTTTCATTAAAGATCATTTTCGTACATGAAGATATTTTGTACGTTTTATTACATTTACTCCTACATTCCTTTTATTTCTGTGGCTAACATTAGAGTTATCTTCAATTGTATCTTCTGATTATGGAAATACATCTTCTTGATACCTGTATCCATATCTCATTATATATTTAGTGCTCCTTATATGTGTATAGATTATGAATAAGTGAATGGCAAACTAACCCCCTTCTCTATAAAATGTTGTGACATTTAAGTGAGAAGTAAAATTCTATAATAATGGTGAACTATAAACATACTATTGGGTATAATTTTGTTTTAACTTCAATTGATCTAAGATTAACATATGAAAAAAATTCAGCCAAGAATTACCCAAAATTTCAGAGGTGATTTCAAAACAAACTGTCTAAGGAGGAGAAGAAAATGTTGCAGAAGGCTGCCTTTCAGACAATATGAAGAAGAGAAAGCTAAAACCAAGGGAGAAAAAATTCAAACATTTTTAAAATCTGACTCATAATAAAGGGTCTAGTATTATGTATCAGAGAAAAAAATTACTCTTACTCCTTGAAGGTGTTTTAGTATAACACACAGAGACACACAACATATGTATATGTGTATATATGTGTGTGTGTATGTATGTATGTATTTTAATCTTAACTATGTCCCTGTCAAGAAAGGATTAATACGTTTAGCTGGTTAAAATATAATCAGGAGACTCAAAGATGTGTTACTTTCCAGATGAGGAAAAGCACTCATCCAACACTGTTAAGATTTTAAAATAATGTTTCTTTTAACAGAGAAATTTTGATCCGAACATGAAAACTACAATTCTTAGTATAGCTAGAATTCATCATACAAAAAAATAAACGTTTGGAATATTACTATTCTATAACAATTTATTGTGCAACTAAAATTCACACGTTTCCAGAGTTCCATATAATCCAAATCAAAACTCTTGGTAGTAAAAGAAAAACTGAGCATTTGATGCCCTCTCATTGTTGAGCAAATGCTGTACTACTCTACATTATTTGGGAATGGCCTCTGATGCATCTTACTCTTTCCTCTTAAAGAGGCTGGAATTATGACTTCTTCATTCAGGCATGCACTGATTCATCAAACACTTATTAAATTTTACCTATGTGCTGGGCACTTTCTTAGATACTAAAGTGGTGAATGGAATGTTCCTGACTTCTACTTTCACAGAAGCTTACAGGCTCCTAGAGAAGACAGACATTAAAAAAGGGACTCATCACCCTGTATTAAAGTGCTGTGACAAGGGACATACGGGGTGCTATGAGCACAGTTAGGGTTCCAAGAGAGAATCTTGAGGAAGTGCTGTTCAAACTAAGGCTTGAAGTAAGCTTAAGAATTAGAGAGAAAAAAGTGTTCAGGCTGAGGGAAAGGCATGAGGTGCACGAAATGTGAGATCACAGCACCTCTAGGATCCAAACTTAGTCTATACAGTTGGGTAGAGGAAAGCAAGAGGGAAACTAGTGCCAAATGTTTGATTTTTGACTTCTTATTCAAACATATGGCAGCCTGAAATACATGAACTTTCAGGTTCAACATGATGATGAGGAGTCAGAACTGGGAACTCCGAATGTTCTAAGCTGTGGATCTTTCTAAGAAATATGCAAATACCTAAAAGGTCCTTCGACAAGAGAGCTTGGATTAATCCACAAATAGCTCCAGTACAATCTCACTTAAATGTACACATCTATACCTACAGTATACGTGGAGCTAGATTGCCACATAAGTGAATCTCTCTAACAAATGAGAATGTGTAACTCTTTTAAAAGTCACACATTGTATACTTGCAGCGTCTACATTTCCTCCCCTAATTATAGTTTCTACAGGAATATTTTACTGTAAAATACTGACAGGAATAATGGTAAGAGATGATCAATATTACACAGGGATGTTTGCAATTCAAACTACGTAGAAATTGTTTCTTCTACATTTTAAGGAACTTCTATACAATAGTTACGAAATACACTGGGTATTTTTTCCCAGTTATGTTTTAGTATGCCAAATCAATTTTAATGCTACATGTGTTCTTGCCAAATAACAATGTTACAACAAAAATCAAATAATATAATTACAGGAAAATTTGGGTAACAATTTCAGAAATAGTAAGTAGAGCTTGCAATTCATGCTTAGCTTTTCTTTAAAAAAATGAAGAAAATGCCATTTCAAATCACTACATAAAATCCACTCAGACTTAGCTGGTTTTCTATTCCTTTCATTTAGATTTTCTAAAGACCAAAGAAAAAGAAGGCATCTTGTAAATAATGACTCAGAAGGTGTACAGAAAATCTAATCATAATGCCAGAAGCAACCAAGACTAATAATTTAGCATTTATCCTGTTGTTTTTTCACCTAAAAATTATATATATATATATATATATATATACAGAAATCATTCTTTAACTTTATAACCTACTTTTTACAAAAATAATATTATTTAAAAGGTTTGCTAGGTAACCTATTTTATGAATGTGTAATATTCCACAGCAGAAATGCACCATATTAACTTGGCCATTTTCTACATTAGTAGGCATTCAGATATTTTTCTGATTTTTTCTTTTTGCTCTTTATAAATAATGCAGCATTGAGCCTTTTTATTCTATGCTATTCTACTAATAATGTGGGAAATCAATGGCAGAGAAGGTGATAGTAAAATAAGTTACCTTTCTTCTCTAAGTTATCTTTTTAAAAATTTATGCAAACCTTTACTGAGGTCCAACTCTATGCCAGGCACCTTGATAAGTACTGAGGATACAGAGATGAGTAAGAACCAATATCACTTGCCAGGAGCCCTCTATCTAGCACAGTAGTTCTCAGCTGGGATGACTTTGCTCCACAGGGGACATCTGGCAATGCTTGGAGACAGTTTTGGTTGTCACAACATGTGGGGAGGGCACTATTGGCATTTAGTGGGTAGATGGCGGAGATGCTGCTAAACCCCCTGCAGTGCACAGGATAGGCCCCCACAGCAAGGAATTATTCAGTCCAAAAGGTCAATAAAAAAGGTGCTGAGGCTGAGAAACCCTGACCTACCCTTTCCTGTAGTCTGCCCACCTCTATCAAACTCAAGATACCTTCTCACTCCAATAGTAATAAGTTATAAAAATCAATGAGTACACCAATAATCTCCAAGAAACTACATATTTAGGTTAACAGAATGGCACAGTTCCCGTACTCACACTTCAAACACAATGACTCCATGTACTGATCAATGAACTCTGGAGACTGGCAAGTGTGAGGATTTCACGTCTGGAGCATACGCTTCAGGCTCTATTCAGTATAACTTCTTCCACTCTCTTCTAAACCTTTAGACTTTAGGATTTTCTCAGGCAAGGAAATGAAAACAAGGTATTTTTAACTACCTGCTCAATTGCTTGGAAAATTATCTCTTAAAACATTTAAACACCCACTTCTCGTTTTTTCCAAAGCCCTAGAGTAGCCAAGTGATATTAATCGCTGGAATTCCTTGATTAGGAAATGTGATTTTTTCAAAGTAGTTAGGACAATCTTTTGTTTTCAAGCTGTTTACTTTCGGCTAGATATAGCTATAGATACAGATGCCCATCTGCAAGACAAATAATCATGAATTTGCTGCAAACCCTGCAGCAGCACCTTCTCAAATTCTACAAGACTCAATTTTGATAGACCTACGTGAGCTTTCAAAGGGCAGCAAACTCATTACAGCAATGGAAATCTAAGTAATTATAAGTTTTTCAACTACAAATGCAATATTTAATAGGCAAAAGAATCCAGATTTTGTATAATGCTGTATATAAAGAGATTGTACAATTCTTTTAGTCTTCTATTTGTTCAAATAACCATAGCACAGCTGGTGGCAGTAAAAGCTACTCAATTGTCTTCTCACTGCCCAAACTTGGAATAAATGGTCCAGCTCTAGAAAAGAAGTTGTTCTTTTGTCTGATAAATTCCTTTCAAGTGGTTGTCAATTTAAGGAAGAAGTCAAAGCAGCCTATCAGTAAATACATAAAACATCAAATGCCAACCACCCCATCCCCCCATTACTGAAAACACTGGTTGGGAAAATAAGGGCAAAATGGCTCACTGCTTTTAATTAGTGTAATGAATATCATTAACTCAAACTGCAAACTCCCTATTCACCAGAAGTGAATTATTTAGTTCCAATATCTTTCCAATGGTTTCTTTTTCTCTTTAAACTTTAATTAAAATCAACTACATTTAAAAATTGAAGAGCCTAAACCTAACAAAGATTTTCAGCAACAAAAAAATTTTTTAACTTTAGTTCTGACAACCTCTCTGACATGTGAAAATTCTTCAACTCATTTGGAAACACAATTCTTATAACTCAAACATCCATAAAGGAAGATACAAAATTCAAGCTATGCAACAAACTTTTGTGGAGAAAATTCAATGCACTAAGTACTACAGGTACATGACAAATAACATGTAGTCATCAAAGAAAGTATCAGCTCAAGCAATTTATACATCAATTATATGTTTGTTAATGAAACATGGAAATTGATAACAAGTTCTTAAAAAATAACTATGAAGTACAAAACATAGTTGATATTTTGTAAGAATATTTTAAAAGATTTTCTACTGTTCTCTTTGATTTCTGAATATTCTAATAGGTTTAGTGTTTTTATTAGCTCTTTTAAATATCCAAGTTCTCATGAAAATATTAACTGATCAAGAAATGTACATTTTAAATTACTGCAGTAGCCGTGAGTAGCACTAACATCAATTAAGACTGACTGTGTTCATTCACAGTGCTCAGCATTCTATCAAGTTCTAAGAGAAGAATAGTAAAATTGGAAATGTACTATAAGACTGTCTTCATAGGTTTTTTTTGAGGTTTTCATAGTATTTATGTATCCACCTAATACTTATTGTCTACCATGTACACAGTTATGTACAGACAGAACCAGAAGCACAAAATATTTCCAGTTGAGGAAACAAATGACAAAAGAGCTTTTAATAGGAATATGGTGGATATCATGAGGGAAACAAGCCCCCAGACTAAAGAAATATGCATAGATTCTCTTTCTGACCCAACTAAAACTTCTGGGTGTTTATCAGCCATACCACAATAGTTTGGTCAAAAAACAAAACTATTTGTAAATGGATACAATATTCCTTTTGGATTATTATTTAGATTAAAAAAAATAATGTCTGATCTCCAAACTTAAAATTCTTTGAAAGAAAATAGCATGTGCAAACAGCTCATAAAATATTGCTTCCACAAACATTTTTGTGCATATTGTGATTTTTGCTTTGGTCTCCTGTTTCAACAATCACAGAGATTATTAATTGAAAGTAAAATACCATTCAACTCAAACACCCAATATTGATTTCTCCTTGTTCTGAAGAAAGAGTAAATTTTCTCTGAATAATTTTGCAGGATGCATTTTTTCACCACCTGACACAGACTGAAATTAAATCAAACTCACTATTTATAAAAGCGAATCAGCTGTGTATACGTATAGCTGATTCACTTTGCTATAAAGCAGAAACTAACACGCCATTGTAAAGCAATTATATTCCAATAAAGATGTTAAAAAAAAAAGTTCTTGCTGTTCTTCAATAAGCATCAAGACTCAAACACATGTGCTTGGAACTTAATGATGCATTATAATGAACATGCATAGACACTACTGTGCGCAATGTTTGAATATCTCTAGAGTAACTAGTTTTCCCTTAATGGCACTAAAGTATACAGCAAAAAGTAAATGTAAAAGATGTGGCCTAACACCATTTAGATGGAGTCAACATTTTTTAAGGACACATAACCAAAAAAAATTTTTTTAAATCATACTTAGCTAAATTTGTAAATTCACTTACATAAACAGCTTTCTCTTACAACTTAAAATTTTGTCTAATTAAAGCCAAGATTTGAAGCAAAGGCTTTGAGATGTCAGTGAAAGAGTAAATTATTCTTCCCCATAAGAACTAAGTCATATATCAGGCATACATGGGTAAGACCGTCTTAAAATAAATCATCTTTTCTAAAATAGAAGTAGGTTAATCCTTCAAAATGAATTGCCGGCCTCTACATTCATGCCCCTCTTACATGAGTATATGTACAGTCATTTTTAGCAAGCTAAAATCTCTCATACCTAATTTTACCATTGCTGTAAACAAAGTACTTTGCTAGTACAATAACACAATACATTTTTTAAAAACCCTGATATGTCTACAGCTTCTTTAAAATTAATTCATTAATATTTATATATGTAGTTTATCCCTTTTTTGTTCTTCTTTGACCCACTGGTTATTTAGGAATGTGTTGTTTAATTCCCACCTATTTGTGAAGTTACCAAATTTCTTTCTGTTTTTGATTTCTAACTTTATTCTTCTGTGGTTGGAGAATATACCTTGCATTTCAATCTTTTAAAATTTGTTGAAACTTGTTTTACAGCCTAGCATATATGGTCTGCCCTAGAGAATGGTCCTTGTCCACTTGAGAAGAAAGTATACCCTGCTGCTCTTGGGTGGAATGTTTTATGGATGTTTGTGCTATTAAAATCTGCTATTTTCTTGTAGATCATCTGTCTAATTCCTCTATCTATTATTAAAAATGGAGTGGCAAAGTTTCCAACTACTATTGTTGAATTTTCTATTTCTCACTTTACTTCTGTCAGTTTTTGCTTCATGTATTTTGAGGCTCATTATTTGGAACATAAATGTTTATAATCGCTATGTCTTCTTCATGGATTGACCCTTTTTTCATTATGAGAAGTCCTTTTTTGTTTCTAGGAACAATTTTTGTTTTGAAGTCTATTGTGCCTGATATTAGTATCGCTGCTTCAGCTCTCTTTTGGTTATTGTTTGCATGGTATATCTTTTTCCGTCCTTTTACTTTCAACCAATTTGTCTTTGTATCTAACTTATATTTCTTATATACAGGATATAGATAGATGATGATTTCTTATCCATTCTGCCGACACCTCCCTTTTGATTGGATTATTTAATCCATTTACACTGAATAAATTACTGATAAGATTTATGTCTACCATTTTGTTATTTGTTTTCTATGCCATGTCTCTTTTATTCTTCTCTTCTTCCATTACTGGCTTCTTTTATGTTAGACAGATATTTTATAGTGTACCATTTTAATTCCATTGTTGTTTCTTTTAATATATTTTTTGTTTCCTTAATCTCTGTGGATTTGGATTAAAATTATCTTATTTTACAATCTAATTCAGACTAATACTAACTTAATTTCAATAGCATATGAAACTTCTGCTACTATATAGCTAGCTTTGCTCCTTCCCCTCTTTTTTGTGTTAACATTGTCAAAGAAATTATTTCTTTATAGACTATAAGCCCATTAACTTGATTTTATAGTCTATGCAGTTGTCTTTCAAATCAGGAGAAAAAAAGGTTATAAACAAAAATAAATTTATACTGTCTTTTATATTTACTTATATAGTTACCTTTATTAGTGTTCTTTATTACATTAGGCGGATTTGAATTGTGGTCTAGCATGCTTTCATTTCAGCCTGAAGGAATTTTTTTTTTAGTATGTCTTATAGGGCAGGTCTACTAGTGACAAGTTTTCCCAGTTTTTGTTTATCTTGGAATATCTTAATTTCTCCTTCATTTTTGAAGGACAGTTTTTCTGGATATAAAATTTTTTGCTAATTTGTCTTTCAGTACTTTGAATATGTAACCCACTGCCTTCTGGTTTCCATGGTTTCTGAAGTGAAATCAGTTGTCAATTTTATTGAGGATTCCTTGATTTGATGAGTCACTTACCTTTCGCTGCTTACAAGATTCTGTTTTTTCCTTCATTAGTTTGATTATGAGGTGTCTAAGTGTGATTCTCTTCAAGTATTTACTATGTGGTTTTCTTGAGCTTCTTGGATGTGTACATTAATGTTTATTATCAAATCTGGGGGAGTTTTCAGCCATTATTTCTTAAAATATTCTTTCTGCTCCTTTCTTTCTCTCCTGTCCTTTTGGGACCTCCATCATGCACATGTTTGTACAGTTGATGGGGTCCCACAGCTCTCTGAGGCTCTGTTCATTTTTCCTCTTTCTTTTACTTCTCTGATCCTCAGAATGAATAATCTCAATTGGCATATCTTCAAGTTCACTATTTTTTCCTTCTGCCAGCTCAAATGTGATGTTAAGCTCCTTTACTAAATTCTTCATTTCTGTTATTATACTTTTCTACTTTTTAATAATGTGTTCTACTTTTTAATTTCTACTTTTTAATTTCTACTTTTTGTCTACTTTTTAATAATGTGTAGCTGTTTATTGATATTCTCTATTTGGTGACAAATAGTTGTCATACTTTAATTCTTTAAACATGATTTCCATTATTTTTTAAACATATTTATAAATATCTGATTTAATTTCTTTGTCTAGCAACTCCAATGTCTGGGCTACATCAAGGTCAGTTTTTACTGACTTTTTCCCCTGTGTATGGGCCATACTTTTCTTTCTTTCTTTCTTTCTTTTTTTTTTTTTTGCATATCTTATACTTCTTTTGTTGAAAACTAGACATGTTAAATAATAGAATGTGGTAACTCTGGAAATCAGATTTCTCTCTCACCCCCAGGGTTTGTTGTTTTGGTTGTTTGTTGTTGTTACTGCTGCTGCTGCTTCTGCTGTTGTTTGCTTAGTGACTTTTCTGAATTCTCTGAAGTTTGCATTTTGTCATGTGTGGCCACTGAAGTCACTACTCAGTTAGATTTGTGATCACCTAATGATTAGAAAAAGATTTATTTAAATAACTTGAACCAATATGTCTCCCAGCCTTAGCCAAGGGGCTCTGTGTGCATTTTGGGGCATGGATTCCCTGCTTTGGCAGACAGTTTACAACTCTGCCTTAGCCTTCACTTCTTGCTTGTACAGAAGCTCAAGGTCAGGCAGATGTGAGAGATTAAGTCCATCTCAAGCCTTTCCTGAACATGTGTACAGCTCTACACATTCTCCTAAAGTAGGCCCTGACAAAAGTTCCACTTTTATATAAAGCAAGACACTGAAGTATACACTATGTGAATTCTTATTAAATGACACAGAACTAAATTTACTGTGGATCTGTCCTTTTTCAAGTAGCTAATATTTTTCTGGCTGGCTCTGAATGAATCATGGTCCTATGCTCATCAGAACAAATTTCTCTCTGCATATTTTATAGATGATTTAAAAAACACAGAACGCAGTCCAAGCACTAAAAGTCAGAATGTTACAAAGTTTGCATATTTCAACAAAACCTTGAAGATGACAGTGTCCAGAAAATGCCAAAGTGCTTCTTTCTTCAAATTAAAATTCTAAAGCTCCCAAGATCAGCATCTCCTCCTGTAGCCTGCTCCCCCACCAGAAGTTCTGTGGTTTTCACACATGCTTAGCACACACAGCTTATTTAGAAAAGGAGTTATATTACCAAAGTCTTTGCCTTCACAGGCTTGTTCAGTGACCTTCCTTTGAAATGATAACTTAATCTTTCCAGTGCTGCTTTCTTATTCAGAGACCACCTTAAGAGTGCTCTCCATGAGGATGAGAAAGAGCACAGAGGTACACCAAACACACCCAATTCTTTTGCTAAAAGTCATCAGAGACTCTGTACTAGGATATTTCTGGGATGTTTCAGTCATCTTTCCATTTTGTCCCCAGATATAGCTAGGTAAGAAGGGGTCAGCCAAATAAAATTATTATGTTTGGAGATTGACATATCAAAATCAATTCACACATTTCAGAATTTCCACTTGACTAAATTCCTACAAAATGAGAGTCTGCTTTTAAAATGAGTCATTGGATTTCATGTTATGCTGATGAAAATTAATGTGTGATATTTTTCATATGAAAGCTTTTAGTTAATAAATAATATCTGGCTTAAAATTAGCTGACTGATGATCAAAGTTGGATATAATAGGTCTTTCTAAATTTTATTAAACCTCAACAGGTTTAACTTTCTGAAATAAAATTAATTTTATTTTTTAAAATTTTTAATTTTCTGAAATAAGTAAATTGACTCTTATCAAATGATACATAGTTTTAGCAAGAGATCAACTCTTTGCAAAGGAAAAAAGTTTCATAAGTGAGAAAATCTACTAATGAAATGTAAAGTGCAAATTTATAAACAAAAGGGCCAAGATAGGGAAAAGTTAAGGGCTTCAAGTTAACAACCATTCAGTTATGTTAAACTTAGTACATGTTTAATTAGGCTATTAAATATGCATTTTAATGTGCCACAGGTGAAATGCAGAGAGGCTAATGTTTTCTATGAGAATTAAAATTTTCCACTTCCTCACTCTCCCATGTTTAAAACTGCAACCTTTGAGTTGGGTTAATATAGCCCTTTGCAGTTAATTGCTTTGTCTTAGTTTTATTTTAAGAAGAAAAGAATAAAGCAACTGACAGTATTTAGTATTATTTACTATTATAACTGAGAGTATTTAGTATTATTCATGTCGGTCCTTGTTGGTTTTAAAAATAATACCTTAGTAAAGGGCATACACTAGAGGATGTGTTTATATCTTTTCTAGTGCCAACCTGCTTGCCTAGAGATCATTTCGGGGGTTTTGTCAGATTGTATTAATAAGCAGCAAATCACTACGTTAAAGTGAATCAAAAGAAATAATTGCTTAGTTTATATTATTTTATTTTTAGAATAAGTAGCCACAGTGCACACATGAAATCCTTAGTGTCCCCACTCATTTACTTCAGCAAGAAGAGCAAAAAACCTAAGGGAGTACACCTTTGACTTCACTGCCTTCACTCCACAAAACTTCTAAACACCAGCAGAAAGAGAACAAAGTTCCCTCCCTGGTGTTTATGAAAAGAGTATGCCCTAGGAAACCGATCTTAATCCTATGCTTGCATTCTCATGCTTGTTTTCTTTATAGGCCAGCAAACTTTTTGTTTGTGCTCTCTATTGCGTCTTAGATACCGAGGGTATACCTTATTTTACAGGGGGAATGAAGATGGGAATCCTACCCGTTAGTCCCATGGAGTTAAAGCCTGATAGTTCCGGGACTTATGTGATTATCCTGTGAGAGACTGACTCAGTGGACTGGACTGTGATGCCTACATTGTGATCCTTTAGAATCTATTCCTAAATAAATAGGAGAGAATGGCAGTGCCAGATTCAGAGAACTGGAGTAGGGTTCCCATTAGCATACATTTTGTTAGGTCAGAAACAGCTATAAAGCTGTCCTACATGTCCACTTATGTTTTAGAGCCATAAAGTGCCCATCCTAAGGCTGATTCAGTTTATTTAACGGACTGACTCTTACCTTCTCTGTACATAGATGTTGATCTAGCTCTGGATGATGATGATTTCCCAAGCATAAGCCTAGCCAAAGTCAATTTCTAGGAAGACAGGACTACAATGTCCCAAATCAGCCTATTTTGTATATTTATGCTCTTTGAGAATAAATGGACTGGTCATTCGTTACCTCCTAGTCACTCCTTTACTCCTACCCTTGTACAATAAGCAGAGCTTTAAAAGCAAATCTAAATCCCAGCTCCACCACTTACTAGCTCCATGACTCTGCATAAACTGTTAATTCCTTATAAACCTCAGTTTTCTTATCTCCAAAGAAGAGAAAATAAGAATTTCTCCTGAGATTGCTGTACTGACCAATTGAGATATAATGTTTTTAAAGCTCTCACATATAAACGCTACTATATATAAGACAGATAACCAACAAGGACCCTACTGTTAAGCACAGGGAACTCTACTCAACATTCTTTGATAACCTATGTGAGAAAAGAATATAAAAAAGAATAAATATATGTATATGTATAACTGAATCACTTAGCTGTACACCTGAAACTAACACAACACTGTAAATCAACTATACTCCAATAAAATTAAAATTTAAAAGAAAAAGCTTTAAAAATAGTACCTGAGAAAGAATAAGCACCCAATAAATGCTAGCCTTCTCCACAGCAGCACTGTAAATACTCAAAAACACTGTCAAAGAACACCTTCGATTAGCAAGGCTTTGACCAGGTTTAAAAGGCAGCTATTGGGAACAGATTAGAGGCATAGGTTGCTAGAATAGATTTGACTAATAATTATTCTAGTGATCATCATTCACTGTTCATTCAAATATTTACTAAGTATCTCCTGAGTGCTAACTAGATTCTACGCAGGAAAGAAAAATACGACAAATTCTCTGAAAGGCTTACATTATTGCAGGAATATAAGACAAATACACATATCAATATAACACGGGGGAAATTACAGCCAATGTCAACTGAAATATAAAGTGCTTAGAGGTGGAAAGCTCATATCTGGTAAAAAGGATTATGGAACTATGAAATATTTCTAAAGAAGGTAAGATTTTAAAAATTATGAATATATTCCTTTGATTGCACTTGCCTGGTAAAATTGGGCTCCAAAGAAGATTTCAAGGGTAAATATTAAATTCTTTTATTTAATCAATATATATTGAGGACGTACTATCTGCTAAATACTTCAATCCACTAAATCTCACACAGCACTCAGGGATAAAAATAGCTTGTCTTCCTATATCAATAAAATCTTATGTTTATTTCAGGGAAAAAAAAACCTGCAATCATGACACTCTCTTTATTTTGGCAAAATTTTAATTACTACTTGAGGAAAACTGCAGGATTCACTTCAGTTTACATTAACTAAAAACAGGACTTGCTCTTAAAGATATGAATCAAAATTATTACATTGTCTGAATAGTGAACTTGAATGTAGAAGCCTACTGATTTATGACTATTTTCTCACTTTTAAAATGGGTTTCCCTTCTTTTTTTCTTTTCTTTAAGAAGCTGTATTTTAGAAGTGTAAACTGCATTTAAGATCACACAGAGTTTGAGTTCAATTGTTAGCTAAGACAAGTTATTTCTCTGAGCCAAGTTTCCTCATCTGTAAAAATTTGTAGAATAGGAGTAACTATCACAGCACCTTGTTTGTACCTTGTGATTCTTATTTCATTAGGTCAACTTGTTTACAACTAAGTCTCCCTGCTAGATTGCTTCTCAGAAACAGTTACCATGTCTTGTTCATCTTTACAACTCTAAAGTACCTAAACATAGTGCTTCACACGTATTAGGCAATAACTAATTATCTAAATGTCTAAAACCTTTCCCCCTACTTGGATGATGTAAAAAAATCAGATCTACCCTTAACCAGTAAAGTAATATATTTTTATTCCATGTATTTTGTCAGGGAGGCAATCTCCAAATCCACTGCTATATAAGGTCTAACTAAAACTCATTTAAGAGACTATTTTTAAATTTTTTTACTTCTTAGTTTTCGACAAAAATTGTATATATTTAAGATGTACAACATGATGGTTTGATATACATATACACTGTAAAATAATTACCACAATCAAATTAATTAACATATCTATCACCTCCCATAGTTACCATTTTATATGTGTGTGAGTGTTGAGAACACCTGAGATCTACTCTCTTAGCAAATTTCAAGTAAACACTATATTATTACTAACTATGCTTACCATGGTGTACATTAGATCTCCAGAATTTATTCATCTTATAGCTGAAAGTTTGTGCCCTTTGATCCATAAAAGATTATCTAAACATCCAGTAAGTCACCTGAGATACCTGAAATCAGTATTCCTCAATAACCCCCTGAAGATTCTCAGTAGATCTGAGATGTCTGAAAGTCTGCATATCTAACAAGCCCCCAGGGGATGCTGAAGCTGCTGGTCAGCAAGCCACTCTTATTGCCCTGGCTCAAAATTACCCCCAGTCTGTGCCTGCTGTTCATTCTCTGGACTCTGTAGAAGTGTTTTCCCACACACTATTTAAGGCATTAAACAATTAGCCAAAATCATTATAAAAGCATACTTTTAAAAGTCTTAAGACAACCTTTGTTCTATTCACTTGTAAGGATGTTTAAGAGGACATTCAGTATTTATTACTTCTGTGGAGCTTCTCTTGGAGGACCAGTCACAGAGATTTCTCCCTGCACTTGACATTAGGAAGAGTGGTGCTCCTTCTGAGAAACTGGCTTGTTCTTATACTGCAGACAATATCAATCTTATAAAACTATGGTCTTTCCCCTTTTCTGTGGCTGCTAGAAAACTCAGAGACAGCTATGTGGGCTCTTTATTTATAGCAAATGGGTAGTACCTTAGCACCTGGATTTTATGTATAAACTCATCTTAAATAATTCATCTATCTTTTTCTTTCCTTATTTTTTACTGGCCCTTATTTCCCTAAATTTTGGCTTTTGTATTGTTATTTTTATATATTTTAAACAGACTTAAAATCCTGTTCAAAATGAGAGAGGAATGGAAGTAGAAAGGGAAAAAAGAACATATTTTAAGAAGCAGAAAACACATGCATCACAGTTCTTAAACATTCCGCTATTATCTATTATAAAAACTATAAATCAGCTAACTAAAATTTTTATTAGCTGACTTAAAATTACTTTTAAGAAAATCAGGGTCCCAAAAGTCATCACTATCATTCCCATTACTGATGGCAATGGATTATCTTAGAGCGATAAGACAGAACGCTGGTTGGAAAGGTAGAAGTGGCTCGTCATTGGCTGCCTGATTCACTTGAAACTCTCTGATAATATACCGTCAATCTCATCACTCAGTCTGGGGGTTAAGAGACCTTGCAATTCTCCCACCTGTCTTCTCTGAAATCTAATCACAACTCTGAACTCCCAAAGAATGTATTTTCTATACTATTTTTTGCTATCTCCCAAATGCTATGCAGGGTTGTTATTTTAACATCATATTTTTATATTTTTGTGTGTGCCTCACTTCACCTAGCACCCTACTTTCCATGCAGTCAGAATCAATACTGCTTTCTGCTTACTAAGTAACACATTACTGTTTCTATATAGGAACCTTACAATAGGTAGCATTGTATAAGAATCTCAGACACTCAACGCAGTAGTAAGAAATAAAAATCTAAAAATCTGGGGCAAAAAAAATAGCCCTTCAAGTTATTAAGAGAAAAAAAGCCCTCAATTTGCTAAGATGACAAGGTTTCTGAAGAGTCAAGTATAATTTTGAAGTCACCTAGGGAATTAAGAGTTTTTAAATAATGCTTTCAAAGCTCTCTTAATCACTTCACATCATTGTAGAAACTCATCAACGTCTCATCAAAGCTGTCCATAAAGCTGCCTGGCTTTTAAAGCTATCTAGGGTATGGCCACCACCTGTTTCCAAGCTGAATGATTTCCCCAAATTCTTTTATGTATCTAATTCTCCAGCCAAATCAATCATTTTACTCATTGCCAATGGCTCCTCTAGCATCCCTTTGACTTGCTCATACCATATTCCCTGCCTGAAGTACTACTCATGCCTGTCACACAGCTAAATCTTATCCATCCTCCAAGAACCAATGAAAACGTTCTTTCCTCCTGACGTTGTCTTTCCCTGTTCTCCAACCTGAAAGGAATCTCACTCTGCCACATTTATACCACTTATAATCTGCCTCCTGACTCCTTAAAAAAAAATACTGCCTTTGACTACATTTTTTTTTCTGTATATAATATCTGCAAACCCTGAAGAAACTTACAGCTACTTTTTGTTAATATCCTGAAAACACTTACCTTAATCCCTACAACTTAGTCTTCAAATGTCTATTGAATGAACCCATCAACGAACTCCTGGTAGATACGCATCAGCAGGTCATCATAAAGCAAAGAGAGGACTGTCTATTTGTTTGACTTATGAAACAAGCCTCTTTTCATCACAGCTACCATTTATGTGTATGTGTGTCTGTGTGTAAGCATACATTCATAACTTTTCAAAATGCATATTAAATATATAAATTGTTTCATCTGTGTATTCCAGTTTTGATTATTCATGGCACAGTTTCCTTCACAGAGGTTGGTAAGAGCTACTCATAAAATGCAACTCTACATAATAGTACTTGCCTTGGTACTACTGCAGTTAATAAAGCACTTCAAAATTCATATCAAAGTACAGAGTGCTCTGAACTACAGGATTCAAATTATTTTAGATGTGTGATTAAATATGCTATAAAATTATTCTTCGGAACACTTATTTTATTTGTTGAAGAACATATTTTCTTCCTCAAAATAACATGCTATTTTTGAACTATTACTCAGCCACATACTTCCTACAAGCAGCAACGGTTACCTCAGATAAACCTAGATTTTACAATATTTGAAAGACTTTCCTCTGCTACTCTATGCCAACCGAAAATTCATGAGTCACAGGTGAATGACAGGAGCAGTCTTGGAGGTAATTTTTCCTTAATGCAAGTAGCCTGAAATAAAACTTGTTTAGCAATTAATATTTTATAAACCCCCTCATATACAAAGCAAGGATGAAAACGAATATCAGTATCATCTCCATTTTTCAGAGGATGCAATCAAGTCAGAGCGATTAAGTGAATGGCCCAGGATGCATGTCCAGTTAATGGTGATACCCATATGTCTACCTCTTTACAGTATCACACTTAGTTTAAGAGTTGAGGCACTGAATTCGTCACCTTTCATTTCCGTTTGAACTATCTTTGGATAGTCATTTCTTTAAATATAGCTGCTTCCAAATTGGCCGATTAACTTGGTATGTCTCCCTTCTTGTTAGGTTTTTGGTCACTCCTCTTTCATATGATCCACTGACTTCATGTTAAGTTGGAAAATTCTGAAGTATTTCAACTGATCAGAAAGTTTTGTTTTGTTTTTTAATTAATTAATTAATTAGTTTTTTACAGTAGGTCCTTGTTGGTTATTGGTTATCACTTTCAAACATAGCAGTGTGTACAGAAAGTTTTAAATCAGTGCAGCATGTTTAAACACTCTGGCCAAGACCATGCTGTGTTTCCAAACCCTGTTTCCTTTTCTTCCAGGGCATAGCACTAGGTTACATATCCCAGGCTCCCTTAAGTTCGGTGGAACCATGCGCTTAAATTATGGCCAGGAAAGGTAGTTAAAAGTGATGGCTAGCACTTCGACGTCTGGACTAAAAAGGTATTCCCTTCAATGCAATGCTCCACATTCTCCTCTCTTGTTTACAGGCCAGATGCAGATGATCCACTGGGGACTCCAAGGCCTTCCTTGACACCAAAGCCACTCAGTGGAAGAAGCCAGAATTCCTAAATGACTGAGGACAGTAAAGCTCCCAATAACTGCTCCACTACCACCAACACTAACTTGAATTGGATGATGACATGGTGAGAAATAATCCTTTATTGTATTAAACCATCAAGATTTGGGACTTCTTAGTTATACCCACCTACCCTAATTTAAACATGAATAATTTAATTTCCCTTTTAATAAATATTTTATAAACCAAGCATGTGATTTCTGGTACAAATTCCCCAGATATTATTACCTTTCATAATCAGTTAAGTGCTTTTATGAGTGTGTTTTGGTATTAAGCAGGCTTGAGACAAATAAGTTCAAAGTGTTAAGTAGTGGATTATACAGCACCTTCAGAACACGGCAATAGTAAATTATTCTTAATTTTGGTATTTTTAAAGTCATTCCTGACTATGTTTCATGAACCTTAGGATATATACATATGAATAAATGTCCTATACATAGGACAGGGTAGGTTCATTTCATAGGACATATAGTTAAACTACTCTTGGATCATTATATTGAGTCTAATATTTAGATGTATGCTGTTCACTTTTTTTTTTTTTTTTTTTTTTTTTTGCGGTACGCCGGCCTCTCACTGCTGTGGCCTCTCCCATTGCGGAGCACAGGCTCCGGACGCGCAGGCCCAGCGGCCATGGCTCACGGGCCCAGCCGCTCCGCGGCATGTGGGATCCTCCCGGACCGGGTCACGAACCCGCATCCCCTGCATCGGCAGGCGGACTCTCAACCACTGCGCCACCAGGGAAGCCCTGCTGTTCACATTTTAATGACACAGCAAATACTATCTGTCACCCATGAAGAGAAGGTTGACATAGTCCTCAGCTTTCAGATAGCTGATCTATGACTCTCCAAACCACTTTTGGAATCAGCTACTGCACTGCCTGAAGCCACCCCTCTGGATTTGAGGATCACTGCAGCTGGCTGTAGTTACACATTTCTCTTGTTGATGACCTCATATATTTCACAATTTGGGGGGATCCAACTTCTTTATTGAAATATTAACTTCATGAAGGCAGAGACTATTTTTTACTTATTTTATACTGCTCTGTGCTGGTAAATACTGAGTGTTCGGCAAGACCAGCTCACTGGCATATAAAACAATTTGTAGATATTTTCCTATATGACCGTGATAGAAGTGAAAATCTAGAGGAATATAAAAATGCAACGAATCATTTTTGGAAAGTGTACTCTCAAGGGACATAAATATATACAATGTACATAATTTCTTTTAACTCATACCTCAACTATAAAATATGTTTCTGATTCTAACTTCATAGTAGTTTGCAGAATTGGTAAATATCTAAACCTGCAAGGCACAGACACTACAAAGTCATTCACCTGTTATCATTCAAATTGTTAAAGCTCATACATTAAATGGAAATTTCATGAATGAAGGTGACAGCACTGACTTGACACAATATTAAAAGCTGTCCATCATTTTTTTTAATTGTAAGTAAAGTCCTATCAGAAAAGGTTCTAAGTATCAATTGCTAGTGTAGCTTCCATTTGTTTATACTAGTATCACAAAAATTCGTTCTTAGAACCTTCTGCCCTCTAGCTGCCCCAAATTCTACCCTAAAGCTTAATATGTAAAGGCTTTGATATCTGGGTGGTAATTCATTCACTAAAAAATATTTATTGAGCACTGACTATATGCCAGGCCCTCAGCTAAGTGCTAAAGGTACAGAGTAGTCTACTGATCTTGCCTTCCTGTTGGAGACAAATTATCAAGGAAGGTGCACATTAAGCTCATAATTAAGAGTGAGGAAAGTGAGATGATGGAAAGGCAAGTGTTAACCACAAATAGCAACTGAAGGTTTCAAGTACATAAAAGCTGAGAGGTTGCTGAGTGAGAATCATCCTCTTTGCCTTTTGCTGAGGATTCAGACTGTACTGGAAGAACAAGCAAGGTGTTTTTTTAGTCACCCAGGAAATGTATTCTCTTTTACTAAGAAACTAGTTGGGAGCAAATAATCACTTCCTTCTAGATGTTGCCTCTAAACTCAATGCTGTTTTCTCTTATGATCCTTCTTATTTATCTTACACAGGTCCATCCCAACTTCGATAATATGATAATTCAGAGAGATAAAAGCATTTTCACAACTTTACAGAAGTATCATATCTAAACACGGAATGAAGTTTCCTCCCTATTTCAACAGTCCATCGCTGCTTCCATTTTTAAAATCTTATTGGCAATTCCACCTAAATAATGTGTGCTTCTACGTTCCCACTAGATTGTTACCTCCTTCAGAGCTGGAGAAACATTAGTTTTCTTTGGATTTCTTCAGCTCCTAGGGCAGAGTTTTGCCTAAAATTAGCAGGCATATTTATAATGGATTAAATCCTTATTTTAAAAATATTTACAACATCTCATCTGCACAGGGGGTATAACCTATTTTTTAAAAGGAAGATTACATGTATTAAAAAGAAATCTTAAAGACACTAGTACCTAATTACCTACTTAATTGGTGTTTCCTCTCAGAAAAATAGAAAGATTATTGATCAACAAGGAAGAGCTGATTTGGGGGTGGAAGGGTAGATGGTTTAAGCAGCTGCAAACACTGACAGGTTTGTCCACTTCAAGGAACTTTAAGAAATAACCCCTCACCTGTAAAACTACCCACTTAAAAAAGATACTTTAGAAAGATTTTATGAAAATAGTTTTCTATTTAAAATCTATTAAATTTTTGCCTGTTTTAAAAAATATATCCTGAAATAGGGAACTATAAAGAACATGAAATATTAAAAATATATTAAGATTTTTCTTCTGAGTTTTTTTTTTTTTTTTTTTTGCAGTACACAGGCCTCTCACTGGAATGGTTCTCTCTTTTATTCAGAGTAAAAATCATATACTTAAAATGGCTGAAAGGGGATTCAGCTCTTCATTACTTAACTGACTTTCTCCTCTCCTAAGCTCCCTTCCACTTACTGTGCTCCAGCCCACGTTAGCTTCTCGGTCTTCTTCAAAATGCCAACATGCACGTCAACAGAAGCAGAAAGCAGAGTAGTGGTTGTCAGAGACTGGTCGGAGGGGAGGATGGGGGTGACTGCTTAATGCGTATGGAGTCTCCTTCTGGGGTTAGAAAACGTTCTTGAACTACATAGTAGTGATGGTTGCACACTGTGAATGTACAATGCCACTGAATTATACACTTAAAATGGTTAAAATGGTGAATTTTATGTTATATGCATTTTGCCACAATTTTTAAAAATACCAAACACACTTCCAACCTTTGCTCTAGTTTTTTCCTCTGCCCAGAGAGTGTTCTTGCTCCAAACACCCACTCGACTAACTCCCTTCCGCCTATACGTGGTTGTTCAATACCGCGTGCTCAATGAGGCCAACTCTGACCACCCTATTTAATACGGCAAACTGCTCTTTACTCTGTATCTCCCTCACCCCCACTCAAACTTTTTATTTTTTTCCCACAACACCTAGTCTCTAACATACTTGATAACTTTTCAATACGTGTACTGGTTATCGTCCCCTTTGCTCAAACAAAAGCTCAATGAGGGCAGGGGTCCCTGTCTGTTGTGTTCAGTGATAGATTCCAAGTGCCCAGATAGTGCCTGGTACACATAAGCACTCTGTAAATATTTTTTTGCATCTTCCCATCTCCCAGAAGGTAACCATAAAAGCAACCTCAGTATCCTTGAAGTTGGTTATTTTGAATTAGTCTGAAAAGATGGTCCAGATGGGTGGTTGCCCCCAAGACAAATCCCAACTGGGCCTCTGCATTGTAAGGCAAAAGCTACTGAGCTAGAGTTTTGTGTGAAAATGGAGGAGCGGATAAGGCTCAGTGTTAGAAGTGGCCTCATCCCTTGGGGAGGTCTAATAGTTTCCAGGTACTTAGAAGAGATAGGGATTGCAGTTCTACAGGGTGTAAGATGCATGAGCCCATCTGATACTATGGCTTCTGAGGTGACAGTACCACAGGAGGATGCCTGCTGGCAGCCTATGAGGAGGAAATAATTTGTACTAAACACTAAATTGAACTGACACCACATGCCTAAGTGAAGAGCCCAGGAGGAATGACCAACATGGACTGAGGATTGAATCCCATCCCTCCTCTAGAACCAAACAAGCCTTAACATGCTTATATACATGTAGGAAGCAGGAGGGATCAAGACGGAGTAAGATTTTTTTTCTGGTCTATCTTGGCTACAAGAGAAAAACTGACTTTTGTATAAAATAGATGACTAATGAAAACCTACTGTATAGTACAGGGAAGTCTGCTCAGTGCTCTGTGGTGACCTAAATGGGAAGGAAATCCAAAAGAGAGGGGATATATGTATACGTATAGCTGATTCTCTTCACTGCACAGCAGAAACTAACACAACATTTTAAAGCAACTATACCCCAATAAAAAATAAAAATTAAAAAAAGAGAGAAAAACTGAAGATTAAGCTCTTTCAACATCTTATTAAGCAGTACTGATCTGTAAGCTCACAGAAACCAAGGATAACATGCCATTTGTCTATAACTGCTGTTGTAACTAATGTAGCCCCTTCCATATAGCAACTGTCAAGCCACGAATGAACAATGACTTAAAACAAGATGAATGGGCATCTGTTTGCATTTTGCAGTAGTTTAATACTTCTCTAGAAGAATAACACTTCAATTCAGCTGCCAATATGCATGGTAGTGAGGTTTTGTTTTTGTTTTTATTTTGGTTCCTGGAAATTTTGTCTCCTATTACTAGAACTCTAGTTTTCATTGCATAAAAAGAATCCCATCTCCACCCGCTTAGGCCCCCACTCCCCTGCACAATTTGCTTTTATTTTACTGTTGCTCAGCTGTTCACTTGCTCATATTTGGGAAGTTACTCATTTTATTTTAAAACTTACTTTTAAGACTTTGCTTCAAAAAAGAAAAAGCCTTACTGTCATGCTGGGTTATTCAGCAAGAATCTATTGCCCTCCATGGGATAAACTCAGCCTTCACCCCCATAGCTTATCTGCTTTGGGAGCTGGATTACTCCCTCATAAAACAGCACAACAGTCCTATTATCACATAATCATTATCATTACCTCACTTTTAGCCATACAGATTCTTCTAATCCTGAACGTCTCGCCTCTCTAGTCTTGCTATATCTATCCTCTCCTGCTGTGAAACTGGTGTGTTCCATTTTCACGGAAGCTTAATGTAATCACAAACAGAAAAATAAAATATATTTTTTAACCAAGCTGCATTTTATTGATACCATTGTGTTATATAGGAATTTAAAATAGCTCCATATTTCATTCAAGTAAACAAAACAAATATGTGGGTAGCAGTGAGGGTTGATCTTACCCTAGCTCTATGTTTTCTTCCCCAATCTCATCTTTCTGGCTTTTGTCATATTCTTTAGGACAGATTCAATGACACTCCCAAGTGGGGAACCCCTCAGTCAGCAACAGAATTGTCCCCACCCTGAGTGGAGTTTGGAAGAGGCACTGCCATTCTACTGAGATTTACTCAGAGGCTAGAAGTCATCACTGTTTAATCATGCCTTCTCCAGGCCCATGTAAAGTCACAATTGATATCCAAAGTGAATTCCTTCCTTGATCACTTTGGCAAAAAATGGGCCATTCTAACTTTATGAAAAAGATATAATCCATGCCCTCCAAAGTTTAAAAGAAGTAGGCCTTAGAATTTTAGTCCTCACAACCAAAGAAAAGAAAGTTAAGAAAATTTTATAGCCCCATCAATCAAATAAAATAATCAGAGTTCACATTTATTTATGTCCATAGAACTTTTCTTTTTTTATATGCTTTCCACTTAGTGTTTGTTTTTAACACAAATCATACAGAAAATTCAAAAATAAACATTTAAAGGATGAATTAATGAAATAGTGGGGAAAAAAAAGAAAACTATAATCACCAAAATTCCAACTATTCTCAAACAATCACAGTTAATATTTTGGTATCTAACCTTCTACATCTTTTCATACTTAAACAAAATATTTATTTTCCAGAAAATTGAATCACCCAACATGTATTTTTGTGTGCTCCTTTACTCCACTTAACAATAGAGCATGAAGGTCTCCTCTGTCAATAAATATGAAACAGACAAATTTATGTTTTCTAATGAGGCTCATATTCTAAAGGTACATAACAGACCAAGAGATTCATAGGAACTGTGCTGTAAAGACTTTGCAGTCAACAGAAACATTTAAGGAAAATGTGAGAAAAGAATCTGACGTGAGAATATAGGGAAAAAGTAGAAGGCAAAAAAGAAAAATATAAAAAGTTATTATTAGCACACAAATTAAGAAAATTTTACTCTGATGTTATTCTGAAACACAGATTAAAGAGAAAATAATTATAAGGGAGGCACTTTTTCAGTAGGGGAAAATGCAGTATAGAATGGGAAATCATCAGACAATGCAAGTCCAGCACAACAAAAGATAAGACCCAAATCACAACTGAAATCTAAGAGTATAACCTAGTCACTTCTGCTTAAGGCTTTCATCAATATTCAAGTGGGAAGAATCATGAGGAATACCATGGTAGTTTTAATTGTATAGTATTTACAGGTACAAACCTACAAATAACTTGACGTTTTTAAAATAATTTACTCTAAAGTGTTTGCATTTAGATCCCAAATAGTATTTTCCATTACCTTTATAAATTTCCAAGTTAAAAGATCTCTTCTGACATTGTCAAGGAGACGAGAATGACCACATGCATAAGGAACACTGGAATTTGCTGTCTTGGATGAAGTCCAAATTATCCATAGAAAACATGCAGCACATGTCATAGAAAAGGCAAGCCGTATAAGGAAGGATTACATCCATTTAAATATGTTGCCTCTTATATATCATGCAATATTCCTTTAAATGTTATTTGTCTTTATTTACCTTGGAACTTTTACCCTGTATTATGATAAAAGTAGATTAAAATTCTGGGAACTATTAACTGTTCCCAAAAGGCACTCCCATTCTCCTGTGGCAACTTAATATATTTGAAGCTGAGCCCGTTTTTGATTAAACTATAAGAAGACTCTGCCAGGTCTCTGCTAAAATTTATCACTCTACTTCTCTTTCCTATCATCTGAAATGTTTTTGAAGAAAATCAAAGGTACATCTAAAATAGAACTTTATTTTTAACTTCTTTTACCACTTGAAAAGAACAGGGTCGTCAATGACGCTGATCTATGGGTGAAGGAAAGAAACCAAGGTGGTCAGGAAGGCAGCTCAAAGTTTTCACAAAGTCCTTGGTCAGCTTTTATGTACATCAAAATGATACCTATGGCCCCTGGTGACTGAAAGCCTTCATCCACTCACAGCCTCTCTCGAACCTCCCCTTCACGCTGTGTGGTTGCAGGGCCTCTTCCTTTCCAAGACAGAATTCATATTCCTCCTTTGTGAGAGTAAGGTCTGTTCAAAGCAATCCACATAAAATGGGGTTCCTTCTACTTCTCATGGCAGTTTAAACTATTTTAAAAGGATGTGTCCTTCTGTCTGCACACGATCCTAATTTTTCTCCAGCCTGCTGGGGATATTCTGTCACCTTTTATTTGGGCTTTGTCTTTCAGGAAAAAAAAAAAAAAAGCCAAATTTGACACTTGAAAGCACTGTGGTAAACTAGGCAATTTCCAACTGTGAGTGAAAAACCAATGAAAAATCTTTAAGATACACTTAAAATACCCATTAGTAGGAGAAGGACTGTACCCACGGTTAAAAATTAACAGGGAAAACAACTTGTAAGCATTACCATTACAAAGCTGAATGCCTAAGGCAATATTCCTGACCACCACAAAAGCTGGTGATTTGCTTCCGGAGTCTGTTCCATACCTCCCTAATAGGCCTGGAAGTTACAGACAATTAATTATTAGATTATGTAACTCCCACTGCTTGAAGTTAGCAGAACATTCTATGGTTTTACTGCAAGTGAGCTGCTTTTCAGTGAGGGTTGCAATTTCATCAGCTCACTCATCTGCGTCTTTGTGCTACTTAATCCAGGCTTCCCAGGGTTTTTCTCTAATTGGCTCAGCCTTCTTCTGCCCTCAGTCAGCCTGATCTTATTCATGGGTTCCCAGTGAAGATGACTGAATCTGAAAGTTATGGTGCCAAGGTCTTACAGCAGTGTTAGACAGAGGTATTCATCTAAAATTTCTACAATCAGAGGGTCTTTCTGTGATTAATGAAGGCACATTTCTGCAAGCTTCTGAAGTCTACACTGTGCTAGTGAAAAACTGGAAGAAACACTCAACTACACCAGAGTTATGTAGCTGTGATCAGCAGCGTGCATATCTGGCTCTGTGGAAAGCACACTGGCCAAGGAACCACAAGATCTGCCTTGGGTGCAGATTATTTCACCATATGTCTTCGCAGGCAATGCCATCACTCTCAGCGTCAGTTTACACACCTGTAAAACGGGGGAAAAACCACCTATCTCAACAGGTTTTGGTCAGAGATAAATGAAATAATAAATGGTCAAATGCTTTGCCAATTATGAATGCTATAGAAATTAAGGGACTAAACTATTATTGGTATTCTCAAAGCCTAATTTCCTTATCATTGTGGCAGTAAATAGCTCTTGAGAACTTGATGATATTTTTATTATTAAAAAGTTAATTTAAAAGACCTTCATTAGCATGTGCAAATAAGTTCACTATTCTAATTGCTTCACCAAAATTTCTACTCCTGATTTTGGGAGACCTTCAAGATGGCGGAGAAGTAAGACGTGGAGATCACCTTCCTCCCCACAAATACACCAGAAATACATCTACATGTGGAACAACGCCTACAGAACACCTACTGAATGCTGGCAGAAGACCTCAGACTTCCCAAAAGGCAAGAGACTCCCCCACATACCTGGGTAGGGCAAAAAAAAAAAAAAAAAGACAAAACAGAGACAAAAGAAATAGGAACGGGACCCGCAACTATGGGAAGGAGCTGTGAAGGAGGAAAGGTTTCTACACACTAGGAAGCCCCTTCACGGGTGGAGACTGTGGGTGGCAGGGGGAGAGCTTCAGAACCGTGGAGGAGAGCGCAGCAACAGGGGTGCAGAGGGCAAAGCAGAGAGATTCCCGCACAAAGGATCAGTGCCAACCAGCACTCACCAGCCTGAGAGGCTTGTCTGCTCACCCACTGGGGCAGGCGGGGCTGGGAGCTGAGGCTCGGGCTTCAGAGGTCAGATCCCAGGGAGAGGACTGGGGTTGGCTGCATGAACACAGCCTGAAGGGGGCTAGTGCACCACAGCTGGCAGGGAGGGAGTCTGGGAAAAAGTCTGGACCTACCCAAGAGACAAGAGACCATTGTTTCAGGGTGCGCAAAGAGAGAGGATTAAGAGCGCCGCCTAAATGAGCTCCAGAGATGGGTGCGAGCCGCGGCTATCAGCGCGAACACCAGAGACAGGCATGAAATGCTAAGGATGCTTCTGCAGCCACCAAGAAGCCTGTGTGCAAGCACAGGTCACTATCCACACCTCTACTGTAGCCTGCCACTGCCAGGGTCCCGTGATCCAGGGACAACTTCCCTGGGAGAACACATGGCGCGCCTCAGGCTGGTGCAACATCAAGTCGGCCTCTGCCACCACAGGCTCATCCTGCATTCCATACCCTTCCTCCCCCCAGCCTGAGTGAACCAGAGCCCCCGAATCAGCTGCTCCTTTAACCCCATCCTGTCTGAGCAAAGAACAGGTGCCCTCAGGTGACCTACATGCAGAGGCAGGGCAAAATCCAAAGCTGAACCTCAGGAGCTGTGCAAACAAAGAAGAGAAAAGGAAATTTCTCCCAGCAGTGGATTAAATCTCCACAATCAACTTTATGTACCCTGAATCTCTGGAATACCTGAATAGACAACAAATAATCCCAAAATTGAGGCGGTAAACTTTGGGAGCAACTGTAGACTTGAGGTTTGCTATCTGCACCTAATTTCTTTCTGGTTTTATGTTTATCTTAGTTTAGTACCTACAGTTTATTATCATTGGTAGATTTGTTTATAGATTTCGTTGCTCTTCCTTTTTTTAAAAAAAATATATAGATACATATATTTTTTTCCTTTTTCTCTTTTTGTGAGTGTGTATGTATATGCTTCTTTGTATGATTTTGTCTGTATAGCTTTGCTATTACCATTTGTCCTAAGGTTCTGTCTGTCTGGTTCTTTTTTTTTTAGTATAGTTTTCACCTCTTGTTTTCATTGACAAATTTGTTTTTTGGTTTGGATGCTGTCTACTTTCTTCTTTTCTTACTTTATCTCTTTTTTTAAATTACTTTTCAATTTTTAATAATTTTTTATTTTAATAACTTTATTTTATTTATTGATTTTCTTTCTTTCTTTCATTTTTTCTCCCTTTTCTTCTGAGCTGTGTGGCTGACAGGGTCATGGTTCTTCGGCCAGGTATCAGGCCTGTGCCTCTGAGGTGGGAGAGCCGAGTTCAGGACATTGGTCCATCACAGACCTCCGGGCTCCACGTAATATCAAACAGTGAAAGCTCAGCCGGAGATCTCCATCTCAACGCTAAGACCCACTTCCACTCAACGACCAGCAAACTACAGTGCAGGACACCCTATGCCAAACAACTACCAAGACAGGAACACAACCCCACCCATCATCAGGGAGGCTGCCTAAAATCATAATAAGGTCATAGGCACCCCAAAACACACCACCGGATGCGGTCCTGCCCACCAGAAAGACAAGATCCAGCCTCATCCACCAGAACACAGGCACCAATCCTCTCCACCAGGAAGGCTACACAACACACTGAAACAACCTTAGCCACTGGGGGCAGAAACCAAAAACAAGGGGAACTATGAAGCTGTAGCCTGTAAAAAGGAGACCCCAAACACAGTAAGTTAAGCAAAATGAGAAGACAGAGAAACACACAGCAGATGAAGGAGCAAGGTAAACACCCAATAGACCAAACAAATGAAGAAGAAATAGGCAGTCTACCTGAAAAAGAACTCAGAGCAATGATAGTAAAGATGATCCAAAATCTTGGAAATAGAATGGAGAAAATACAAGAAACAATTAACAAGAAGCTAGAAGAACTAAACAGCAAACAAACAATGATGAATAACACAATTAATGAAATTTAAAATTCTCTAGAAAGAATCAATAACAGAATAACTGAGGCAGAAGAATGGATAAGTGACCTGGAAGATAAAATAGTGGAAATAACTACCATACAGCAGAATAAAGCAAAAAGAATGAAAAGAACTGAGGACAGTCTCAGAGACCTCTGGGACAACATTAAATGTACCAACATTCAAATTGTAGGGGTCCCAGGAGAAGAAGAGAAAAAGAAAGGGACTGAGAAAATATTTGAAGACATTATAGTCAAAAACTTCACTAATATGGGAAAAGAAATAATCAATCAAGTCCAGAAAGCACAGAGAGGCCCATACAGGCTAAATCCAAGCAGAAACATGCCAAAACACATATTAATCAAACTATCAAAAATTAAAGACACAGAAAGAATATTAAAAGCAGCAAGGGAAAGGCAACAAATAACATACAAGGGAATCCCCATAAGGTTAACAGCTGATTTTTCAGCAGAAACTCTGCAAGCCAGAAGGGAGTGGCAGGACACATTTAAAGTGATGAAAGGGAAAAACCTAAAACCAAGATTACTCTATCCAGCAAGGATCTCATTTAGATTCACTGAAGAAATTAAAAAACTTTATGGACAAGCAAAAGCTAAGAGAACTCAGCACCACCAAACCACCTTTACAACAAATGATAAAGGAACTTCTCTAGGTAGGAAACACAAGAGAAGGAAAAGACCTACAATAACAAACCCAAAACAATTAAGAAAATGGTAACAGGAACATACATATCAATAATTACCTTAAATGTAAATGGATTAAATGCTCCAACCAAAAGACACAGAGTGGCTGAATGGATACAAAATCAAGACCCATATATATGCTGTCTACAAGAGACCCACTTCAGATCTAGGGACACATACAGACTGAAAGTGAGGGGATGGAAAAAGATATTCCATGCAAATGGAAATCAAAAGAAAGCTGGAGTAGCAATTCTCATATCAGACAAAATACACTTTAAAATAAAGACTATTACAAGAGACAAAGAAGGACACTACATAATGATCAAGGGGTCAATCCAAGAAGATATAACAACTGTGAATATTTATGCACCCAACATAGGAGCACCTCAATACATAAGGCAAATACTAACAGCCATAAAAGGGGAAATCGACAGTAACACAATCATAGTACGGGACTTTAAACCCCACTTTCACTGATGGACAGATCATCCAAAATGAAAATAAATAAGGAAACACAAGCTTTAAATGATACATTAAACAAGATGGACTTAATTGATATTTATAGGACATTCCATCCAAAAACAACAGAATACAGTTTCTTTTTTGTTTGTTTGGTTTTTTGGGTTTTTTTTTTTTTTTTTTGC
Source organism: Globicephala melas (assembly GCF_963455315.2). NCBI lineage: Eukaryota > Metazoa > Chordata > Mammalia > Artiodactyla > Delphinidae > Globicephala > Globicephala melas. The sequence continues at coordinate 70,228,724 of NC_083322.1, read as the reverse complement.
GGTACGCGGGCCTCTCACTGCTGTAGCCTCTCCTGTTGCAGAGCACAGGCCCCGGATGCGCAGGGTCAGCGGCCATGGCTCACGGGCCCAGCCAGTCCGCAGCATGTGGGATCCTCCCAGACCAGGGCACGAACCCGCGTCCCCTGCATTGGCAGGCGGACTCTCAACCACTGCGCCACCAGGGAAACCCAGAATACACTTTCTTCTCAAGTGCTCATGGGACATTCTCCAGGATAGATATCCTGGGTCACAAATCAAGCCTCGGTAAATTTAAGAAAATTGAAATCATATCAAGTATCTTTTCCGACCACAATGCTATGAGACTAGATAGAAATTACAGGAAAAAAATCTGTAAAAAATAGAAAGACATGGAAGCTAAACAATACACTACTAAATAATCAAGAGATCACTGTAGAAATAAAAAGAGGAAATCCTAGAAATTTCCTAGAAACAAATAACAATAAAAACACAACGACCCAAAACCTATGGGATGCAGCAAAAGCAGTTCTAAGAAAGAATTTTATAGCAATACAATCTTACCTTAAGAGACAAGAAACATCTCAAATAAACAACCTAACCTTACACTTAAAACAATTAGAGAAAGAATTAAAAAACGCCAAAATTAGCAGAAGGAAAGAAATCAAAAGATCAAATCAGAAAATAAATGAAAAATAAATGAAGGAAACAAGAACAAATATCAATAAAACTAAAGCTGGTTCTGAGAGGATATACAAAATTGATAAACCATTAGCCAGACTCATCAAGAAAAAAAGGAAGAAGACTCAAATCGATATAGAATTAGTAATGAAAAAGGAGAAGTAACAACTGACACTGCAGAAATACAAAGGATCATGAGAGATTACTACAAGCAACGCTATGCCAATAAAATGGACAACCTGGAAGAAATGGACAAATTCTTAGAAAAGCACAACCTTCCAAGACTCAACCAGAAAGAAATAGAAAATATAAACAGACCAATCACAAGCACTGAAATTGAAACTGTGATTAAAAATCTTCCAACAAACAAAAGCCCAGGACCAGATGGCTTCACAGGCGAATTCTATCAAACATTTAGGGAAGAGCTAACACCTATACTTCTCAAACTCTTCCAAAATATAGCAGAGGGAGGAACACTCCCAAACTCATTCTAAGAGGCCACCATCACCGTGATACCAAAACCAAAGGTGTAACAAAGAAAGAAAACTACAAGCCAATATCACTGATGAACATAGACGCAAAAATCCTCAACAAAATACTAGCTAACAGAATCCAACAGTACATTAAAAGGATCATACACCATGATCAAGTGGGGTTTATCCCTGGAATGCAAGGATTCTTCAATATACGCAAATCAATCAACGTGATACACCATATTAACAAATTGAAGGAGAAAAACCATATGATCTTCTCAACAGGTGCAGAAAAAGCTTTCAACAATATTCAACACCCATATATGATAAAAAACCCTCCAGAAAGTAGGCATAGAGGGAACTTACCTCACCATAATAAAGGCCATATATGACAAACCCACAGCCAACATCATTCTCTATGGTGAAAAACTGAAACCATTTCCCCTAAGATGAGGAACAAGACAAAGTTGTCCACTCTCACCACTATTATTCAGCATAGTTTTAGAAGTTTTATCCATAGCAATCAGAGTAGAAAAAGAAATTAAAGGAATGCAAATCAGAAAAGAAGAAGTAAAGCTGTCACTGTTTGCAGATGACATGATACTATACATAGAGAATCCTAAAGATGCTAGCAGAAAACTACTAGAGCTAATCAATGAATTTGGTAAAGTAGCAGGATACAAAATTAATGCACAGAAATCTCTGGCATTCCTATACACTAATGATGAAAAATCTGAAAGAGAAATTAAGGAAACACTCCCATTTACCACTGCGACAAAAGGAATAAAATACCTAGGAATCAACCTACCTAAGGAGACAAAGACCTGTATGCAGAAAATTATAAGACGCTGATGAAAGTAATTAAAGATGATACAAACAGATGGAGAGATATACCATGTTCTTGGATTGGAAGAATCAACATTGTGAAAATGACTATACTACCCAAAGCAATCTACAGATTCAATGCAATCCCTGTCAAACTACCAATGGCATTTTTCACAGAACTAGAACAAAAAATTTCACAATTTGTATGGAAATACAAAAGACCCTGAGTAGCCACAGCAATCTGGAGAAAGAAAAACGGAGCTGAAGAAATCAGGCTCCCGGACTTCAGACTATACAACAAAGCTACAGTAATCCAGACAGTATGGTACTGGCACTATAACAGAAATATAGATCAATGGAACAGGATAGAAAGCCCAGAGAAAAACCCACACACATATGGTCACCTTATCTTTGATAAAGGAGGTAAGAATATACAATGGAGAAAAGACAGCCTCTTCAATAAGTGGTGCTGGGAAAACTGGACAGCTACATGTAAAAGAATGAAATTAGAACACTCCTAAACACCACACACAAAAATAAACTCAAAATGAATTAAAGACCTAAATTTAAGACCGGACACTATAAAACTCTTAAAGGAAAACATAGGCACAACACTCTATGACATAAATCACAGCAGGATCCTTTTTGACCCACCTCCTAGAGAAATGGAAATAAATACAAAAATAAACAAATGGGACCTAATGAAACTCAGAAGCTTTTGCACAGCAAAGGAAACCAGAAACAAGACGAAAGACAACCCTCAGAATTGGAGAAAATATTTGCAAATGAAGCAACTGACAAAGGATTAGTCTCCAAATTTACAAGCAGCTTATGCAGCTCAATATCAAAAAAATAAACAACCCAATCCAAAAATAGGCAGAAGACCTAAATAGACATTTCTCCAAAGAATATATACAGATTGCCAACAAATACATTAAAGGAAGCTCAACATCACTAATCATTAGAGAAATGCAAATCAAAACTACAATGAGGTTTCATATCACATCATTCAGAATAGCCATCATCAAAAAATCTACAAACATAAATGCTGGAGAGGGTGGTGGAGAAAAGGGAACCCTCTTGCACTGTTGGTGGGAATGTAAATTGATACAGCCACTATGGAGAACAGTATGGAGGTTCCTTAAAAAACTAAAAATAGAACTACCATATGACCCAGCAATCCCAGTACTGGGCATATACCCTGAGAAAACCATAATTCAAAAAGAGTCACATACCACAACGTTCATTGCAGCTCTGTTTACAATAGCAGGACATGGAAGCAACCTAAGTGTCCACCAATAGATGAATGGATAAAGAAGATGTGGCACATATATACAATGGAATATTAATCAACTATAAAAAGAAATGAAATTGAGTTATTTGTAGTGAGGTGTATGGACCTACAGTCTGTCATACAGAGTGAAGTAAGTCAGAAAGAGAAAAACAAATACCGTATGCTAACACATATATATGGAATCAAAAAAAAAAAAAGGTTATGAAGAACCTAGGGGCAAGACAGGAATAAAGATGCAGACATAGAGAATGGACTTGAGGACACGGGGAGGGGAAAGGGTAAGCTGGGACGAAGCGAGAGAGTGGCATGGACTTATATATACTACCAAATGTAAAATAGATAGCTAGTGGGAAGCAGCCGCACAGCACAGGGAGATCAGCTCAATGCTTTGTGACCACCTAGAGGGGTGGGAGGGGGAGGGTGGGAGGGAGACACAAGAGGGAGGAGATATGGGGACATATGTATATGTATAACTGATTCACTTTGTTATAAAGCAGAAACTAAGACACCATTTTAAATAAATTATACTCCAGTATAGATGTTAAAAGGAAAAAAAAAATTCTGCTCCTAAAATAACATGGATGGGGGACTTTCCTGGTGGTCCAGTGGTTAAGAATCCAAGCTTCCACTTCAGGGGAGCACGGGTTCGATCACTGGTCGGGGAAATAATATCCCGAATGCAACACGGTGCGGCCAGAAAATAAAAAAAAAATAATGTGGAAGGAACAACAATAAAATCCTGAATAGATGTTAATTACATAGCATCAAAATATATTGAGGAATAACAAAAAGATTTATGGCCATTGACATGACTCATCTCAGCTGCCTGCTCTTGATACTATGATACCTCCAAGGCTTCAAGCATTACCTTTGATAAATGAACACAAAGGGGCATATGCAGCCCACTCTTCCCTGAGGCCTTAACCCCAAACCTGGAACTGCTTGGAATAATCTGAGTTCCTGACAGTTACCAATACAAAAACAGAGTTCAATTCAATTGTCTAAATTTAGACTTGCCTATTTTTTTTAATCAATGGCATCATCAATGTCTCAATCACCCAGGTTAGTACTTCATGCATTCTTTATTCAAAATATATTTCAATAATTATTTTCTTTTATTCTGACCATTAACTCCCTATTGTGCCTTTATCGTCTCGGTCCTGACATAACAGTTCTGTTTCCTTATATGCCTCTTCACCTCAGAACCCCTGTATTCTACTCCACAAATGGCAGGATTAATTTTCTTAAAATCCCACTTTCAGGTATCACCAAACAATCAATACCCCAGTGCCAGGCCAAGCTTTTAAATTCCAGTCTTAGTGATTTTCCTAATTGAAGTCACTCAACAGCAAGAAGATGTTTCCAAGCTTTAGTACATTGCAGTTAGTAACCTGGCTGTGTCAGTAATATATGACTAGATATCTTCAAAACAGTAAGAGATATTTCACATGGCGCCAAAAGTAACTACTACTCATGCCCTCTACAAATATTAGTTACGAGTTCAAGAAGTAAGTGACTGTTTCACAGGGATTCTCAATAGCCAGTTGCCCTGTAGTTCCCCAAGAGTAGCAAAACCTGGGATCACCAGCCTGTCAGAGACGTGGGATCAACCTGCACCAGTGAAAAAAGCAAAGGAAATGCCCGGTCGTGGTCTCAAATTAAGAGGGTTAAGATTAGGGTGACCAACTGTCCCAGTTTGGCCAGGACTAGGAGGTTCCAGGGACATGGGACTTTCCATTTCAAAACTGAGAAAATTTCACGCACTCTGGGATGAGTTGGTCACTCTAGTTAAGACCGTGGTGAGATGCCACGCTGAAGGAGAAGCACAAAGCACTATCAGGTCAGGGAAGTCAAAGCCGGGGGCTGGGGGCAGAGCCACAGTGCAAAGGCCAAGGAAAAGTGACATGGATCATATTTTGCCATGGCTTACTATTTCATATGCTTTACCCCCACCCCACAGCTGTACATAATGAGTCTTAATTCAGTATGAACTGCAATCTGACACTATATGATGCACGAAGGTCTGTATGTTCACTTCAACTGTTTGGTTCATTCCAGCACAAAGTTCCAAGCGCATCCAAAGTGTAGGTAGAAAACTCGATTTTATAAGCCACAAACCCAGATGTGTATGCAGTTTAATTTAATTTCCCTTAAATGAAACTTAATTTCTATCTTAAATCCCCAATTCCAGCTAAGAGTAGACAACTTAATTGAGTAACTTCAAGTATATGAAATCATATTAGTGATTACTCAGTTATTTCTGATTTAAACTCTGTCAGCTTGGAATGAGACACCCAGGTCTTCTCTTCTTTAAGATCCTCCAACCTCTCTAGGGTTCCTAGATCTGGGGAAGGGGAAGACCTAGGGCTCCTGTCAAATTTCAGCAAGCATGAGAATCACCAGGAGGGCTTGTTGATTACAGATCACTGACATCAGCCCCAGTTTCAGATTCAGTAGGTCTGTGGTGGGAGGCCCAAGAATTTGCATTGCCTACAAGTTTCCTGGTGATGCTGATGCTGCTGGTCTCAGGTACCACACTTTGAGAGCTACTGGCATATGTTTAGAGTTCTTCTAGGTGACTTTAGTGCCTCATTAGTTTTCTTCCACTCTCTGAATTGTTTTCCTTGACCTTTTGATCTTTCCTTGTGGCTAGAAAACAACTGTTAGTGAGGGTGGAATGAATGCTTTACCTGTCTATTCTTGGGACACTTTGGGTTGTAGAAGTACTTCAACTAATATCTCAGAATTATCCTTTTGTTACAACCATAGTATCATTCTGTCAGCATTTACATGCAGCCGCCCTTGGACGCATCCTGTAGCTTAAGTAGTAGAAGCGTAGAGTATAGGAAAATGATTTGAGCAGTAGTCCAAAACTTCTAAATCAGGCTTTGCATTCTAATAGCCATGTAACCTTGGGAAAGTCTTTACATTTACCAGCTCTCAGTTTTCTCAACTATAGAATAAAGCTGATATTATCTTCCCTTCCATGGCAATCTCACAGAGTATTTGCAGGACTCAAAGGTAATGTTTGAGAACATGCTTTGAAAATAATTAATGGTTATATTTAAGGTACGATATCTGTTATCGTGTACATAACTTCCCATCAGCCTATACAGTTACCTTTAAAAACACTGAATAATCATCCCTCGGTATCCGTATAGGATTGGTACCAGGACACTCTTCCCCATACAAAAATCTGCAGATGCTCAAGTCCCTTATATAAAATATTTTAGTCCACCCTCTGTGTCCATGGGCTCCGCATCTGTGCATTCAACCAACCACGGATAGACATTCTTGTTTCCAACTCCAAGTTTGGACTTGCATGCGGTTGGGTTGTTTACTTTCAGAGAGCTAGTTCTTAAACATTTACCTGCATATCACTGTTTATAGAACATACTGGGCCTTTGATAGGTATCTTTCCAGTGTTAGTTTTTGATAAAGTGATAAAAATACACTTTTTTCTCCTTTATACCACACAAAAATTTTATAATCTAAACAAAACATATTAAAATATATACAAATATGGTGTGTTACCAAATTCTCTCCTTTACCTGAAATTTTCAACCTAAAGTGGGATAAGAATCATCTGGGGCACTTGTTTAAAATGCAGATTTCAGGGCCCTACCCCTAAGAATCTGAACAAGAGTCTGAGGAAGGATCCTGAAGGGGTATTTTTTTCCCAAGCTCTAGAGGCATCCCAAACAGGTGGTCTTAAGATGACATGTGGAGCTGTTGATGAAACATAAACCCCACATTCTGGCTTTTAAATCCTCTACCACCTGGTCACAAAATCCCTTCTCCCCATCTCCAACTGCACCCCAATGTATACCTGTCCTGAATTGAGAAGATACCATCACTCTCCTGCAACAGAATCCTTGCAATTTTGTTGGACCTATTTGCCAAGTTTCCCACAATATGTCTTGAGAGTTCACCACTGTGGACCCTGGGTTGAGAAGATAAAATAGATTTCATAGCTTTTATATTAGCAAAGTTCGTAACTGTTTCAAGGGCACATGCTGGCAATGAATCAGGACCAACTGAAATCTTGTAAAAAAATGGCAAGAAAAGGGGATCAAGAGAGAAGGATGAAGGTCTGTGTATGCACTCCCCCACAGACTACAGAATAATGCTGAGCATTTTTGTCAAAGCAATTTTACTTTAGTCACAGAAGTCTTACTATATAAAAATAACTTGTTTTATAAATTAGCTGTCAAATCCTTGGAGAAGCCAACCATGAACAATTGATTGTTGGTTATACTTCCATTATTGTCACTATTTAATCCACAGTTTAGTGATTAATGATTTTCTAAGAAAACTTGTTTGAAGTATAAAGAATGAAATCTGCTACCAGAGTAAGACCCAAAAGATTCATTTGTCTCAGTGTCTCATCAGCAGTGAAACTACCATCGCATAATTAATGGTACAAGAGATGAAACAGGACTCCTATTCTGTCATGACTCCTCTATTTAAGTCTTTAAAGATGAAAAATAATGAGTTAGGGTGTAAAACAAATTGCTTGATATGCCAAGAAGCAGAATAATACCATTAAAAGGCACTGCTGTTTCATTGGAGAAAAATCCCAGTCTGGGGTGATCCCCTGATATATGTGGCCATAATTTATGATACTGCCATTAGAAAGGTTTGAAAGGATGTTCTTTCTGAAGCTTGATAAGCCTCTATGCATGCTTATACTAGAATTAAAAGGCTGATTTGGGGCAACAATCGCAAAACTTTTATACCTATTGACCAAAAGTCCTCGTTTCTTTAGTTTAATTAAGTCTCCTACATATCTGAAAGAATACAGAACTCAAAACTGAATATATATTATGAGCCTATGCTCATAGATTCATAGAAATTATGTTTATAAACATACAAGACTGGAAAAGGCAACAGAAAATGATGATAATAGTTAATTTGTTCAGGAATAGGAGATTGGGCATTAAATTTTCCACTGCACAATGAAAACAAATTAAGAATGCTGACAAGAATTCAACTTGGCTCTACAGCATATATCTGTGTCCCTGAACAGTTCAGATAAAACATTATTTTAATCCAATCTGATTTCATGTTATAAACTTTTTTTGAGCACCAACTATGAAAAAGGCATTTTGCTAACATCATGAGGAATAGAGAGCTGAGGATTCATATGAATCCATGACATCAGGGAACTTGAAATCTAGTGGGGAATAAGCACATGAATAGAAATAACTGTGATAGAAAAGTAAAATATGAAGTGCCCTGGAAAACACTTGGGATGAAGTAATTAGCTCCAAATAGGGGAATGGGCAAAGATTTTACAGAAAAGATAGCAAAAGAGAGAAGCCCATGATTTTCCCAAGATATGGAGCCTTGCAACAGTGGTTGAAAGGTGCATCTCGGAAAGTATTGAGGACTGCAGTAACAAAGGGAGAAAAATTGAGGACAGGCTTTAATCATACCATGTACTAATTATACTGCAACCCTGGGGGTTTCTGGTTGCATATCCTCTAGCACCATGCTGGGCACACAGCAAACACTTCACATATTTTGTGGAGAGGCAGTCAAGCCCAATAGTGTCAAGGAGGAAGAATACTCCAGCTAGTACAGCCATGTAAGCGTAAGATTCTACCTAGACAATAACTAGTGTTTTAAATGTGAAAGTGCGGGCTAAGTCTCATTTTATATGTGCTTAAATGTCATGTCTCATAATTATGATGAGCAAGCAGCACAAATCACAAATGTGCTCAGTATTTTATCTTCAATGGAAATTAACTTGTTCTCATTTTGCTATAACAAAAATGTTATCTAATTTATCAGTGTGTATTTTTCCATGTGTTCATATATGATTTTACATGTTTTTATCAGTGTTAACAAGGAAATACAAATATACTTTCTTTGATACCTAAAGGATAAGAAAAACTCAGAGAATATTACTCTCAAATCAAATAGTACTTCAATTAACATATACAAGTAATATTTCTTTTTTATTTTATTTTATTTTTTTTGGCTGTACCACATGGCCAGTAGGATCCTAGTTCCCCTACCAGGGATTGAACCCAGGCCCTCAGCAGTGGAGTCCTAACCACTGGACCTTCAGGAAATTCCATACAAGTAATATTTCGATTAACAAATACCCTTAGAAGATGGTACCTAAATCGAAGCCAAAGTGGTGAAAAACACTGTATCTATTTCACTCTGCATCCACTTCTCCCATTCCCTGGTCTCCAACTCATATAAAGGTTCTGGCTCTTCACACACCACAATCTTATCAAAAAGTGAAGAATCACTACTCTTACCATTCTACTTTAACCAGTACTCATTCACGCTGAAATTAACTCAAAATGTTTTTATTTTTAGAGCTAATTGGAAATAATTTTTTTTCCAATAAGAAAAGGCATTTTCCCACTTTAAAGGACTTAGATTCTCTACTATGTCTACTTAGCTGGTTCTTAGGTTGTCCTAAACACCAGCTCGTAAGGTGCCCTTTCTTGCAGGGGGCACAGCCCCATGTGAGGGGATACAGCTTGGTCATCATAAAGTGGGGAGGAATTCAGATGCCACTTGCCTATCACCCAGTGGATCTGTGCAGTGAAAAACCTTGCACAATTGAACATAGCAACCCTGCTTGAAGGACAATCCAGTTTAATTCTTGTGGGATGACTTCGGGAGGGAGGTCCAAAAGCACAGTTTCCATAAGTGGTTCCTTGCCCTTCTGGGATCCTGGCTGAGGCTGCAGGAAACTTTAGGGAATAGAAGAGCATGTTACGTCTGAAGGGAACCTGTATCACCCCAGCAAAGGGCTGTCTGCCAGCAGATCCCTTCCCTCTAAGCTTGGACCCAATGGATTTGTCTTGCCCAAGAATAAACCAAGCCCCAGCCTTCACTTCCTTTAACCTTAACTGCTTAAGCTTTTGCTTAAGACTAAGAAATTTTTATTGCTATTTAAAATTGCTGATGTGTACTCCTACTTATCTGAAAAGCATCCTCTGCTTCCCAGATTATTTCTGCCTGAGATTGTGACATCTCTAACGAATAATTATGTTGTTGGAAAACATTAATTTCATTAATAGAGCTATTACTGCACCCAGTAGATAATGTTGATGATGACAGACTTTTTAAATCAACTTTTGAAACCACTTTTAAGAGTGTCGCTCACTTATGCTTTTTACCTACTTCCAAGAGAGGATTTGAGGTGGCTTCCAACACAAAAGACCAAAACCTATTAACACTGCATACAAAACCAAAGTCAAATAATAAAGAAGAAATGACATCAGAAAATCGAAACTGAGGAACCCCATTTGAGCACAACACTGAACTCTTTCATTCAGAGGAAGCTTACAGGTCATTTAGGGTGACAAACGTTATTCTGGTACTGTGATCAAAGAGGAGTTTATCACATGAACCTTTCTGTATAATTGACCAGGCAACATAGTGAGTAAGGTCTTTAACAGCAGCTTTCACAAGCCACGCAAAGGCATCTTGCAGGGTCAGCTTCAAGGGTGTGTGATCCATGCAGCTGCACAGCACAGCACCTCAAGCTTAAAAGAGCCCCACACTTGGTTTAACATTCTGCTGTTGTCGTCTTGAAATTCTTAATTATTTTTTAGTAAGGGTTCCCACATCTTCATTTTGCACTGGGCATGGCAAACTACATGGCCAGTCCTGTCACCTTTCGTACAACTAGGTGTTATATCAGCCCTTAAATTTGTTGTTTTAGGATGTTTCTCCTTTGGCAATATAAATTACAGAATTTATCCTACATTTTTCTGAATATAAAAAATAATTCATCACGGATATATAACATCCCCCTACCAAACCTGCCAATCTTAAATCCTGTAAATGCTAAACACAAGCAATAGCATTCTTTTATTTTAGGAAAAGAAGAAAAGCCATTGTTTTTTCCCCTTTCATGTATGTAAGCTCAAGACACCTTTCATCAGAAATAACATATTTATTATGATGTTTTAGATATAGTTAGATGTCTTAGCTATAAAATCTGTAAATAGGCTTCTGGTTTAAAATCAGTTACCCAGTTAGATGAAGTACAACTTCATCAAATGGAAGAATTTGATCTCTGAATTATGCCTTCCATGTTTTTTCCCTTGAACTGATTGTCTTAAGAAATAAATTTTTAAATGTTTTCAAAGAGAAGTAAAATATGGCCATTTTGTACCTTACTCCGCCTTCAGATGTGTTATAGTTACTCCTTCATACCAGAGGGATGAACTCCTAGCCTGTTCTTTATAAATTTTTGTGCATAGTTGAACGACATCTTTCCCATATATAACACATCAAGTAAAACAGAACTCATCAGCTGCTGTCCATATGATTGATGAGAACCGTTTCTGCATGTAATAGCACTAGAGGCCTCTGTTAGCACATCAAGTACAACACCAGAGCTGCTGTTGGAACTTGCTTGAAGGTACCATGATCCCAGCAACACTCCATTCTAGTTTAAACAACTACAGTCTTCCAAACACAGTGCTAGGCACGAGAGATATATCACTGGGCAAGACATCTCAGCCTGCCTGTAGCTTAGAATCTCGCGGGCAACATAGACAAACAAGTGTACAATTACTACACAGTGTATACGTGACATAGTGGAATTACAAAGGAAGGAATAAGGGAAGGTTTTTCTAAGAATGTGACATTAAAATTTATTTTAAAATATTTAGCTTTATTATCAGTTCAGAATTTAACTTAATAAGTGAAGTTTTATTACCAATTCAGAATAGAACTTAATATGTATGAGGTTAGAGGTAGATTTACTGTGAATTAATGATGGTTAAGTTCAGGGCCCTTTACTTGCACAGGCACCTTCCAAGACTTTTTCACTAATTTTTTATTTGTATTTTTTTCTTAAAGAGGGCCCCAAAACTATGCAAGAGCCACAATCTACAAAACCTGGGTCCTCCTCTGCATGGGTCATACTGACTTTTGACCTCCCCACGGAGTCCCTTTCAGAATGACAGGCTCACACAGGTGTATGCTGTAGGCTAATGGTAGTTCCATTTTACTACCTCATGGACTCATGAAGATAACAGGACTAGTTTAGTTTTAGTTTGCAAACATTTTCATGTTCAGCTAAATTTTCTCTGACTAAACTCTTCCTGGGCTCGAAGTCATAGTGTTAATTCTAGCCTTTCTCCTACTGAAAGCATAAAGACAAGAGCAGGAGGGCATGCATTTTCACGTTGATCCTAGAACCAAAGAGAGGGAAAGGGTAAAAGGAGAAAAAGGCGTGCAGGGAAAGAAAAAGTCATTAGACTGCAGCTCCTCTCTTGAACTTCTCACTTCTTGGTCCCACCCCACAGTCTGCTTGAGCTTTCAAGACAATCTCCCTGGAGGGAAGGAAATATAATTTGCCTATTCTTCTCTAGAAATATTCCTCTCTAATATCACAGGTTTCCTTTATAACAGTGACAGAGAACCACAGGATGGCTGTATAGGTGAAACTGTGTTTTAGGGGATGTGGTGTGATAAAATGCTTTTTAATCAAAGGAGTACGTACTGATAACAAAAATTATTTCAAGCATCATTTTTAGTAAGCTCATCTGCTTTATTTAATGATGAAGTGATCTATAAATAACGATGAAATTTATAAATATAATTTTTCTTTATAAAAAACAATTGGAAACAATAAAAATAACAAAAATAGAACAGGAAGGGTAAATTCTTGGAGCATTCAGCAACCACCTTTATTCTACGAAAGTTCATGTAACTAAAGGTGGGTTTAAAAATGCTTGTAATTCTTCTGCCATCAAACGTTAACATTTCCACCAGATAAAGCAGTGTTTAGGAACTGCAAGTTAAAGAAATTCAATTCACATGATGCCATGTCCAGCAAAATTTATTTTGATTTAATCTGAATAGGCATGCAAATAAATCTTTTCATCACATATAGACTAAAGAAGACTGCCACGAGACTTAAATATAATTATTATAACCCAAGGTAAGGTAAATTTTAAAATGTATTAGCACAATGGCTTAGAAAAAGTCACTTCAAAGCATACAATTCATCTGGTAACCACTAACAGGTCACACTGTCCCAAATCAAGAGCGCAAAGTTCTCAAACTACTAGGAAAAAATTCTTTGGAAGCTATTATAACACGACACAAAAGCTGTAAAAATAATAATATGATAATATTCTCATAGAGGAAAACTGACAGCAGGCAGCAGGCTGCATTCTTAGCTGATGCTGAGGGACCTTTGGCTAGGTAGCATAAAATTATCTTTGCAAAGGGCTTTCTCATATAAATTTGGAAGTTTTATCAGATATAGTCCCGGGCTCTTTATCTGCACCTAGGAAGAATGCAGATAATAAATTTTCATCTTTTGAAATAGTGCAGCCTTTAAATAGTTGTATTTTTGTAGCGTCTAAGAAAAACTGGCTGGACAACACATTTCGGGTATGATTATGCACTTTTAGCACGTTCAGTTTCAATGGAAATGTGCCTTCTCAAAAACTTAAACTTTCCTTTGTTCTCCCATAAACCAGAACACTTACAAGACGTCAATAGCACCCTGTAGTAAACAGTGAAATTGTGTATATTCTTTCAAAAACTGTCTTAAGAAACTTTATTCAAATAATTGGATTCTAAAGAAAACCGAAGAAAATATTCAAAAGTATTAGAAAGTTTCTATCAGAAGGTGAGAAGTCTAATTAAATTCACGGCTGCCCTAGCTTAACATAAATTCACTGATCGATATTTTGAATATAAAGCATTCATAACAGATTTATTATGTATGCGCTCCACTAACCTTCTCTCTCTACTTGAATGCCTGGCCCTTCAAAGGCAAAATGTACAAAATTTCCTAATCTTCTACACATCTCCTGCCACAAACCTCCTTTCCTTGCATATCACTAACAGGCCTCCTTCTTTCCACCTTTACTTCCCTCCAAGCTATAGCCAGAATGAACTTCCCTCAAACACAAATCTGATTATGTCATTGCTCTATTTGAAACTCTCCAAATGTTTACAGTTGCCCTTCATTCACCTGCATTTGGCTCACAATGAACTTTGAGATTTGGGCACAGGTTACACACCTGCTGCATCACTCTCCACTTCTTGTCCCATAGTCTAGGCTGTGACCAGCCAAGCTGAATTGCTCTGAATTCCATAGATGTATCCAGATGTCTCTCACCTTGTCCAAAAAAATCTTTCCCCAATACAACCCCCTTCTCCTTCTGCTTAAATCTCACTTGCACTGAAGTCCTAGACTAGCTTAGGTTCCCACAGCAGTCCATATTTCCTTTCTCATCAACCCTAACTTACCAAACATTATTACTGTTCTATCGTTGCGTGGAGTGGGCGAAATGCTTCTTCTCTACTCCTGAAGTTTCTCTCGTATGGAAGGAGCACTACCAGTGTGACACTCTGACTCTTTCCCCATAGAAGGAGGAAAGACTGACCTGGTGAATTTTATTAAAGGGGCAACACAGACTCTCTTTCCTTTTTCTTCCTGGGAGCCATTTTACCTACAGGGAACACATGCTTTGCTTCTCAGTGCTGTATGCCTCACAGGGGCCAGGGGCTTCTCTCTGTAGAGGGGCCTGCAGGTGGTGCCCACCCCTCCAGGAACACTATGAGTAAATCTCTCATAGTATTAGAAAGCCCACTTGCTCCTTGATACAAGCTGCACACGCAAACACCAGCTTTAGCAGTTTAAAGATGATATTTTTGTTTCTCATCCTCCATACTCTCTTCTTTCATTTCTCACTTCATTTAGAAATCAGGCAGGGACAGTGAGTGATTTTATTGGGAACACTCAACCCCCCAAATTATAATTAATTATGTGCTATCTTTGGTAATAATCTATAAATTCTAGAAAGACAAGCATTATATGTCTGGTTTGTTGTTATAGCCCTACATAACCCAGCAAGTGCCTGGCCAGTAGTAGGTGCTCCATAAATTGTTGTTTATTGAATAAATAAATAAATAAACAGATGCCATTCCTCCCTATTATCCACTATTCTGGCACTGCTATTACTACCAATTAAGTTGTAGCTACTCTTAACATATTTCTTACTTCCAAACCCATCCAACATTTTCTATCTAATAAATTTTAGACTCTTGACATCAATCTGATATACTTTTTAAATTCCTATTAATAGCATTCCATTTAAATAAACTCTAAATTGGAAATGAATCAGCTAGCACACTAAAGATTCACTAATTTGAAGGTCATTTTCATCCATTCGTTCACTGTAGAAAAATCACACATTATACATATATATATTCAGTTATACAGCTGAACCACTGTACTGTATACCTGAAACTAACACAACATTGTAAGTCAATTATACTTCAATTAAAAAAAATCTATAATTTTATGATGAAATCTAACAGGAAAATACAAATCATATAATAAAAATATCTGTCAGGAAATGTTTTTTCTTGTAAAGTATTTGTTATTTTAAGTGGAGAATGCCTGCATAAACTAATCTGTGGCAACTTCATTTTTATTCATTCAATTATATTTAAAAGTCCATGTATATGCATGAATACATAACTAAACATTCTTGTAAGATTTTTCTCTACACTTGAAGAAAATGTATATATATTCTCAAAATTTCAGAATTATGATGCTACTGCATAAAACATAGTAAAGGATTATATGTCAATATCTTCCTTTTGTATTTATGACAAAAGGAAAAGCATTCCACAAAGAATTGTAAATGAAGATCTAACTCATACAGGACAGGAACAAAATGTGCAATAAGCAGAAGTCTTTTGGGATGTATTTTTAAGCAGGAGGTTTTGAAAAGTCCAAATTTAGCTTCATAAAAAGAGGTAGTGCAAGTGTGAAGCATGTGGTCATTTTGGCATACTCTGTGTATAACTTCTCTCTTTACCTATATAAGGATATAATAAAGCTGCAGAAATGTGCAAAGCAGAAATCCTCCAGTTCTGTTTATTCACTTTCAGTCAGGTAGTAAAATATCCTAACGTTCCATGAAGAAATCTTCAAAATACAATACCAAAATAGCTTGCTAAAGAGAAATCAACAACTTCTCTATTTAGATACAGAGCAGTTTAAAGGAAAGGGTTGGTGGGGGTTTTGTTTTTCAGTTTGTTTTTTTTTAAGCCAACTATATCTGCAAGGGTCAGTAAGTTTTACTAAATTTTCATCATCTTTGCTGCAGTTTTTTCCTGCTGTCATGCCCCTCTCTTCCTCTTCTATCCCCCATACCCTCCAACTTCCTCTCAAGCATTCTGTGGGGGGTTGGTGTGAGGGGGGGCATTCAATGTCCTTAATCTTTTTCCATTTCTTCTTCATTATCCTTTCTCCTCTTTCTGGCTCCCTCTGGCCTTCTTTCACTACTATAATTACTTTCCACCCTCATATTTCTCTTTGAAATTCAATTTCTAAGACACTCTCCATTCACTTCTAATTCTACAGTCTTTGGTAATGCTTTGTGAAGAAAATGTAAACTAAGGCCTCCTTTCTCTTGGTTTTCTGAGACACAGCAGCAATGGAAAGAATAGCAAAGGGTTTCTAGGTGTGATGTGTGTGTGATGTTACTGTGGTCCTCAATCTCAAGGGAATCCTGAATTCTTCCTATAACCTACATATATGGCAAAAGCATCCACAGCTTGGAGAAAAAAAAGTCAAACCTGTTCACGTAGAACTACTTGTGCTGACAATTTAAATGTGAAATTCTGACTATTTTAATGGTTCTATGTGACTTTCAGTTGGATTTTGAAGAATTTTGGTTCCTAAAGACCACTGTGGTTTCAAATATAATTTTCAATGGCTATGCAGAATCCAAATCAACCAATAACTATGAGCACATGAATAAATCATACAATCTACAGGAAAACTAGATTTTCAGATGCTAGTAGCTCATTAAGTAGAGTCTTCGGCCATCAAGATACTGAAACCATTCCTCACTCTCTGACAGAGTATACAAAAAAAGGACATGAACTACTACAATAATCACAAGATGGAAATCAAATTAGTGAACATTAAGGATAAATAACATACACCCACTGTCAAAATGGCAACAGTTATAAATTTGAACAAGAACCAGCACAATCAAGATCTAACCCAGGAATATACTTAAAATAAAATGTCCAAAACTTAAATGAAGAGAATCATACAACTTCACTAAAAATGTTAAGTAAAAGATATACTATTTTCCTGAATAGAATGATCAATATTGTAAAGATGGTAATTGTTCAATTAGAATTATTACAATTACAAACTATTGTAAAGGGAGAATTTGCAAGCTGAATTTAACATACTGATTCTGGAAGAAAAGTATATAAGAATAGTCAAGAGGAGTTTTAGAGAGAAAAATGATAATGGAGACTTTCCCTTACATATGAAAATTACTCTAAAATGAGAGTAATTTAAACAGTATAATACTAGCAAAGAAATAACATGATTATTACAATAAAAGAGAGTCTACAAACACATGTATGTATAAATCTAGTATAAGATGAAAATGAAATTAAACAGATTCTTACCTCACAGTATTAAAAAAGATTAATTCCATAGTAATTATTATATTTAAAAATTTATAAATAAAATCAAAAGTAGAAACAACAAAGGAAGTTTTATTGTTTGTTTGTTTCATTAATCCTGGGGTTAGGGAGGTATCTGACTGCCTGCCTATCATTTAAAACTCTATAACATTGAATAAGTTACTTACCCAAGTTACTTACCCATCATCTATAAAAGGAAGATTAACAGTATCCTATTCATAGAGTTGCTGTGAGGATTCAGTGAGAATGTGCACACGAAGTGCTTAGGTACCCAACAAAATTAGTTGTGATTTTTATTCTTAGCATGGAAACAAAAGCCAGAAACCATAAGCAAAAAGAATGACATATGTGCATATGTCAAGTTTTAAAGTATTTTTTTTGCAGCAAATATCACAATAAAAGTATAAGAAAAAAGTATGTAAATACAGTCAGCCCTCTGTATCCGCGGATGCAGAATTCCCAGATACCAAGGGCCCACTGTAGCAGGCCGATTTACATAAGGGACTTGAGCATCCACGGATTTTGGTATCCACGGGAGTCCTGGAACCAGTCCACCACAGATACCAAGGCACAACCATATTTACAACATATTTCAAGAATATATTAAAAGTTCCTTAAATCAACATGAAAAGTAAGTA
The DNA here is from genome assembly GCF_963455315.2 of Globicephala melas. NCBI lineage: Eukaryota > Metazoa > Chordata > Mammalia > Artiodactyla > Delphinidae > Globicephala > Globicephala melas. Next base: position 70,210,365 of record NC_083322.1, on the reverse strand, counting down.
CCTTAGGAAAAATGTGGCAAATGTCATAAGCTGTTCCCAAGAGAAATATAAAGGCTCACAACGTGACATTTTTTCAATCTCACTAATAATCAAAGAAACACATTTCTTTTTTCTCTTGTGATTAGCAAAAATTGATTATTCACAGTACTGTATAAGAGTAAGTCAAAAAACTTTCTCATACAATACTGATGAGAGAATAAATTGGTGAAACCTTTTAGAGGAGGAGTTACCTTTCCATTAACAATTCTATTAGTATGAACTTAGCCTAAAGAAATAAAGAAGTGTGCAAAAACATACAAAACAGGTATTTCTTCACACTGCTGTTAAAACAGCAAAACAAATCAATAACCTAAGAGGTAAATCTGTAATTAATGAAGCAGGAAGTAGATCAATATTCAATAAGAAATAGATCAATAATCAATAAGAAAAAGCAAATTAAAGAGTAGTATATGTAGTATGTAAATCAATCCTATTTAAAAGATGTATAGATAGCAATATAGATTTATGATTGCAAAGAAAAAGTTCTGGAAGAATATATATTAAACTGTAATCAGTGGTCATCTTGGTAGGGTAAGATTATGGGAAGCTTTCACTTTTCAATTTATTCTATTCAGTATTGTTTGAATACTTTTTAACATTTAAGAATTGCTTTTATAATAATAAAAAGGGACATTTCCATTTTGGAAAAAACAAAAGATTAAGAAACTCATATAATAATTACTCTCCTAGTTTCAGATCCTCACATAATGCTAACAGCTACCTGCCTTTTTAAGAAACCTTTTACTTAGGTTCAATAAGGTCCTTGTCAAGAATTAATATATACTTAAGTGTTAACTTCCTTTTCAAAAGAACTGCAATTAAAAGAGCCACTTATAAAGGAATTCACAAGCATGTTTCTCAGTTCTGAGTTTAATATGCAAGTAACATCTCCATTAGTACTTGAAACCAAGAATTATAACCCATAGCAGGCAGAGCATTTAAAGAAATCTTAATAACAATAATAGGTTCAATTTAATTCAACTTTCAAGATGTTTTTTATACTTTAGAAGCTAAGAAGTTTCCTACAGCTTACAAAACCTGTACTTTTCACCGTAATTTTTAGGAGAGTCATTTCTTATCATTAATAGTAAACTAACCTGTTTTTTCAGAAACTACAGTTATGTGGAAAATTCATGATTATTACAGTAGAAATAAAACTTGATAGTCTTTTTCATCAATGAAGAGCATTAGAATCTTAAGATCAAATGTTTTGCATTTTCCATGGTTTTTAACATTTTTACTAAAGCACGGTATTACTATATTTAAATATGGAAGGCCACCACCAAATTTAGTGAAGAATTTCACTTCCTCAGGAAGCAGAGGAACAGCCCTATGACCAGATACTATACCTCACAGTAAGAATTAAGTCGGACTCCTCCAAGGGAGACTAACTTCCTTATCTCTATGGCATAAAAAATGAACAATACCATTCTTAGTTTAGGGTTCATTCCTCCTGCCAAAAGTTGTGCGGCTCCATATTCTCTTAGGAAGTATCATGTTACAAAGCAGAGCATTCTGCACCAACACTCACTAGATGTCTAATTTTGAGAAAGGTTAGTGTATACATCAGTAAATGGGAATAATATCACCTGCTTTATAAGGATGTGTGGAGACTAAATGGGATGCTGAGGCTAACATGCATAATACAACACAGGGGCTCAAAAAATGCTACTTCCTTTCCAGCTTGTCTGCAGTCATGATAATTCATAGTGAGCACACCAAGAAAGAAAACAAATTGTGAAATATTACAGTAATTATAACTATATAATTACGTAATTGTCAAAGCATACTTTTTCCTGGCCTACTTGAAAAATAAAGTGCTAAAAAAAAAAGTGCAGTCAACCAAAGGTAAATAACCATTAACCAACCATCTCACATTTCAATTTCCTTTTTTTTTCCTTTTAAACAATATATTCATAAGGGAATAACAAGAGAACACCACTGGAAGCCTCTTGAGCAGAAGAGAAGTAATGGTTCCAGTGTTTGGAATCTGATCACCACATCCCTGGGTTGATGAGCTGACTTTCAGCATGCATCTTCATATCTGGATTATGACAGAGACACTGCATCACTTCTCCCCAAGTCCCTCAAACACTAGTATCATCACTTCTCCTGTTCCAGAAGTTTCAAGTGATGGTCTATGTCTGCTTCATCTCTTCTGCCTGATGATCAAGGTTCTCAGTATTCTGATTACATCTTCCCTATCCATACTGAATCCCAAACACAGATTCTCTACTTGAGGTTAGGTCAATTTACCTGCGGCAGAACAAGGCATGGATATCAGTTTCTGTGCAGGTGTCCAGACCTTCCCCACACTGAGGACACTCCTTCTCCCTTACTCTTGTGCAAGCCAATTTATTCTTCAAATCCAGTTCAAGACCTGTCTTGCCCTCAGTGAAATCATGAATGTAGATGTATTTATACTTTAGAGCCAGTGACACAGAATTTATCACATCTATCAGTTTCATTTTTATGTTCATAGTCTTAGTCTATGGTTTGCTTTCCCTGGCATCATCCTCAATTCAGAATAGAGATCATGGCAACTATGATTCTCTTCTGAATCACATAGAAAACTTTTATAGTAAGTATAATAATAGCAAAATTCTTCACTAGTACAAAAATAATATTTGTCCATGCCCTCCCCTATCACATAAATTCTTGGTCAGAATTATGGCATAAATTCAATATTTACATACAAATCCCTGAATTTTTCATTTTGTTTAGGTCTGATTGCTTTCCAAGAATAGCATATATTTCTGTAGTTATTCTTGTTGCTTCATACACATATCAGGCACTTGTGTGTGCCAGGCACTATGTGTATATTACATAATTTTGAAAACAATGTAGCAAATTAGGCTTTTTTACTGGTAAGAAAACAGAGGCAGAAACGGCCAAGGCAACAAAGCAAGTAAGCAACTGCTGACAGTCAACTAAGGACCTTCAGATTCCAAGGTCCCTCTGCTATTCTTCCGCCCCTCAGCCAGTGTGTTCTTATATTATACCCCTGCTCAATGCCTCAGCCTCGTAATGATATTTAAGTTTAAAATCAATTATTATCAAAATATCAAATTAAAATTTTTTGAGATCCAGAAAACTGTTGAGCAGGTTGATTTTTTTGGTACAACACTGGGAACACCAGTGATAGTGAAAGTGCCGGACAGGAAATTTTTTCAAGTACTAACAGTCATTCTATCACCTGGAAATACTGAGTGCTTTTTTTTTTTTTCCTGACTAGACAACTCTCAGTCATGCTTAAGCCCTGGATGAATGCTCTTCAACACTCACCAAATTTTGACAGATGGATGATTACAACAACAAAAAAGCATCTTCTCACTTTTAACCCATTATTCTAGAAAATGTTCAAACAATAAAATATAAGCTTGGGAAAATTTACTAAACATCAAACTGATGAGCACTTTGAAAGTGCCTCAGTTATCCAATTATTTTCCAATACTTCTAGGTTCACTGCAGAACACTCTTATAGTGTAGGCCTAATGGAAAAGTCCAATGATATATATTTTCAAAGAAAACAAAACATAACATTTTTCAAAGAGAACTATTTGCATTTTTGAAAGTAATTATGAGGATGACATACTTTTAAAAATCAAGAAAAAATACAATATAGGTTCAGGAATAAGACTTTTAAAATGATTCCCCTACCTTATTAGTAATCCAAAAATAAAAATTATAACTGCAGTTAGACACTATGTTCCCTATCAGGCTCTTATTATTTTTCAAATATAATACCTAGCATTAATAAACATACAAGAAGCCACGTACTCTTTATTATATCAATGGGAACATAAATTTGGTACAAATTTCCAGAGAATATTTTGGCATAAAGTATTTTGGTATAAAGTCTTAAAACATTTATATGCCTTGACCCAGCAGTAATATTTCTAACAGTTTATTTTAGGTAAATGGTAGAAGATGTGTTCAAGGATTTATGGGCAAAAACATTTAATAAACAATTTATAATAGTCAAATACTCAAAAAAAAAACCTAACTATAAAACAGCATTAGTAGATTAGTAAAAATAAATTATGGCATGCCCACACAATGGATGCTAAGCAAACAGATAAAGATCCTATTTGAGAACACTATTTCATAACATAAAAAATGTTTATGATCTTCTGTTTTGTGAGAAAAGATTATATGCCCTAATTTGTTTTTTTTTTTTAATGTTCAAGATCATATCTGCATTGGGAGGGGGAAGAAAAACCTGGAAGATCCACTGTCTGCGGATGCTGGACTTAAGGTAATTTTTTTTATTATTATATAAGTTTAAAGTGTAGCACTGTAGTTTAACATCTGTACACATGCAGAGTGATCACCACAAGTCTAGTTACCATACATCATCACACAGTTGGCCCCCATTAACAATTTTGCTCACCCCCAACTCCCTTCTCCTCTGGTAACCACTAATCTGTTCTCTGTTTCATGAGTTTGTTTTTTGTTATATTTTGCTTGTTTCTTTGCTTTGTTTTTTAGATTCTGCATATATGAGTGAAGACATAGAGTATTTGTCCTTCTCCTTCTGACTTATTTCACTTAGCATTAATATCCTCAAGGTCCATCCATACTGTCACAAATGGCAGGATTTCATTCTTTTTTGTAACTTAGTAGTGTTCCTGTGTGTGTGTGTGTGTGTGTGTGTGTGTGTGTGTGTGTGTGTGTATCACATCTTCTTTATCCATACATCCATGGAGGCACTTAGGTTGTTTCCATATCTTGGCTATTCTAAATAATGCTACACTGAATACACGGGTGAATAGATCTTTTCTAATTAGTGTTTTTGGGTTCTTTGGATAAATACCCAGAAGGAATAGCTGGGTCATATGGTAGTTCTAATCTTAATTTTTTGAGAAATCTCCGTACTGTTTCCCATAATAGCTACACTAATTTACAGTCCCACCAACATTGTACAAGGGTTCCCTTTTCTCCACAACCTCTCCAACATTTGTTATTCCATTTATTGAAAAGACTGTCTTTTCTCCATTGTATGTTCTTTGCTCCTTTGTCCTAGATTAATTGTCCATATATTGTCCATATATGTGTGGGTTTATTTCTGGGCTCTCAATTATGTTCCATCGATCCATGTGTGTTTTTGTGCCAATACTGTATTGTTTTGATTACTACAGCTTTGTAGTATAATTTGAAATCAGGGAGTATGATACCTCCAGATTTGTTTTTTCCCAAGATGGTTTTGGCTATTTGGGGTCTTTTGTGATTCCATACAAATTTTAGAATTATTTGTTCTAGTTCTGTGAAATATGCCATTGGCATTTTGATAGGGCTTGCATTGAATCTGTAGATGGCTTTGGGTTAGAATGGATCTTTTTTTTTAAATTTTTTTTTAAGAGCAATTTTTAAATTTTATTTAAAAATATTTTTTGGCTGTGCCACATGGCTTGTGGGATCTTAGTTCCCTGACCAGGGAACCCGGTCCTGCTGCATCGGAAGCACAGAGTCCTAACCACTGGACCACCAGGGAAATCCCTAGAATGGACCTTTTAACAACATTAATATTCCAATTCATGAGCTTGAAATATCGTTCCACTTTTTGGTGTCTCCTTCAATTTTTTTCACTAGTGCCAGAGTTTTCAGTGTAAAGATCTTTCACCTCCTTGGTTAAATTTATTCCTAGGTATTTTCTTCTTTTTTGATGCAATTACAAATGGGGTTGTTTTCTTAATTTATCTTTCTGATAGTTCATTATGAGTGTTTAGAAATGCAACAGATTTCTGCATACTGATTTTGTTTGTATCCTGCAAATTTGTTAAATCCATTTATTAGTCCTAATAGTTTTATGGTGGCATCTTTAGGATTTTCTATATACAATGTCATGTCATTTGCAAATAATGACTGTTTTACTTCTTCATTTCTGATTTAGATGTCTTTTATTTATCTTTCTTAACCTAATTGCTGTGGCTAGAACTTTTAATACTATGTTGGATAAAAGCAGTGAGGGTAGGCATCCTTGTCTCGTTCCTGATCTTGGAGGAAAAGCTTTCAGCTTTTCGCCACTGAGTTTGATGTTAACTATGAGTTTGTCAGATATAGCCTTTGTTACATTGAGGTATGATCTCTCCATACCAACTTTGTTGAGAGTTTTTATCATAAATTGATGTTGAATTTTGCCAAATACTTTTTCTGCATCTATTGAGATGACCATATGATTTTTATCCTTCATTCTCTTAATGTGATGTATCACATTAATTGATTTGCAGATGTTGAACCATCTTTGCATCATTTGAATAAATCCCACTTGATAGTGGTGAACAATCCTTTTATATATCATTAGATTTGGTTTGTTAATATCTTGTTGAGGATTTTTGTATCTATTCTCCTCAGGGGTAATGGCCTGTAATTTTCTTTTTTTGCAGTGTTCTTCTCTGATTTTGGTATCAGGGTAATGCTGGCTTTGTAAAATGCATTTGGAAGATTTCCTTCCTCTTCAAATTTTTGGCAGAGTTTGAGAAAAACAGATAATAAATCTTTTTTTAATGTTTTGTAGAATTTGCCAGTGAAGTCATCTGGTCATGGCTTTTGTTTGTTGGCTCTTGTTTTTTATACATTCAGCTACTTTATCTCTTTTGATTGGTGAATTTAGACCATTTACATTTAAATTAATTATTGACAGGTATGTACTTAACTGCCATTTTGTTCATTGTTTTCTGGCTATTTTGTGGTTCCTCTCCGTTCCTTTCTTTTTCTCCTTCTCTCTTCCTTTGCATTTCGGTGATTTTCTTTAGTGTTATGTTTAGATTCCTTTCTCATTTTCTTTTGTGCATTTATTAGAAGTTTTTTCCTTGTGGTTACTGTGAGGTTCACGTATAATATCCTTTGTCTTATTCTTTTGACTGGAACATATTACTCTACCTCTTCACTTTGCCTAATTCTCTGTGTTTGTGTCTATGTATTAGGTAAATCAGCTACCCGTCCCAGTACTGAAGGAGCGATTTATGTAGGAGATGTCCTATGGAGCTCAAAAGCTCAATCTCGCTTGGCCACCAGAGCCAGGCATTCAAGGGGTGTCTTCTATATGAACTATGTGAGCCCTCCTCTTGTGGTGAGGCATGTCTGCTGCTAAGCACCTGGTGGGTGAAGCTGGCCCTCAGAAATAGTTGCAGGGTCCAGCCATGGTGACTGCTGGGTGTTGATGCATGGGGCTTGCCCACAGAACGGCTGTGGGGCGGGTCTGCAGCTGCTGCTGCCAGGTGCTGGTGGGTGGGCTTAAGGCCTTGCAGGCCCTGCCAAGGCACAGGGGTGGGCACGGCTCTTAGTGGGGTGTACCTACTGGCATTAATAGGTTAGAGGGAGAATTCCAAAATGGTGCCCACCAGTGCTGGTATTAGCAGGATAGCCTGAGATCACAAAAATGGCTCCCACCAGTGTCTCAGGCCTCATCCAAACTCCAGCAGACACTCCAGTATCTCCAGCAGACACTTCAAGATTAGTGAGTCCTCTTCACCTAAGGCCCATGCACTTTTCAATCTGATGTTCTTGGGCTGGTTTTCATGTTGAATAAGTCTGCACTTGAGCCCTTTAAGAGCAGATTTTCTGTTCCCTGTATTTCTATAGTTTTCCTGGATATATTCCCTATTGGTTTTCAAAGCCAGATATTTGGGGGGCTCATCTCTCCTGTGCAGGATCTAAAAACTGGGGTGCATGATGTGGAGCTTGAATTCCTCAATCTGCACAGAAAATAACCATGCCTTCATGATCCTTCCTGATGTGGATTACTGTAGCTGGCGTGTGGTTTTCCCCTGGCAAGTTCTATCTGTTTCTTTCACCTGTCTCAATGCTGTCCTTTTATCCTTTGTTGTGGAGACTATGTTAATCCAATTTTCAAAGAGAATTATTCCATATGCAGCTGTAGATGTGTTCTGTCCGTGGGAGCAGATGAGTTCAGGATTTTCCTACACCACCATCTATGATTGGTAGTTTCTCTAAAGAGTTCCATAAGGTAATTGAATATCCTTAGGTATGTGTGGTAACCAGCTTTCAAGGTGATTCAATGATCCCCACTTTCTGGCATTCATTCTTATGTATCATAGCCTCCTACACTGTATCAAGGTTGGTAAGTGGGATCAACAGAATACAGGACAAGGGATAATACGTCACTTCTGAAGGTAGTTCATGAAAGACACTCTCTGCCACACATTCTACCTCACTCTCTCTTGGATCACTCACTCTGGAGGAAGCAAGCAGCCCTGTGAAGAGGGCTACATGGCAAGAATCTGAGACCTTCTGCCAACAGCCAGTGAGGAACTGAGGCTTCCAACCAATAGCTATGAGTGGACTGTATTGCAAATGGGTCCTCCAGCCCTGCTCAAGCCTTCAGATTACAACAGCCCCAGCCAACAGCCTGAATGCAACTTAATGAGACACAGAGCCAGAAGAACCCAGCAAAGCCACTGCCAGATTCCTAACTTTCAGGAGCTGTGTACAAAAATAAATGTTTGTTGTTTTAAGTTACTAAATTTAAGGGCAATTTGTTACACAGCCATGACAACTAATAAAGTATGTTTCTCTATATATTGCAAATTTCTATGGATAATGTGTACTTCTTTTAAAATTATAGAGAGAACAAAATGTCATTTTAAAACACTAAACATTGTTTGTCAGTGTAATCCTGATGCAGACTTTTAAGATTAAATCCACTGTCAATTTTTCAAGCTAAATTCTTCCAAAGAATTCTAACACAGGTAACATACATGTGCTAATCCAGCAGCGGAGAGGCCCTATGTTAACAATTAAATTCTTCAGTTACAGTAAATTAGAAAGCCTAAAAAGTAACTGGAATGGCCATTTGCAAATAAAGAATAAAAATAAATTAACTAAATAGTCAATGCAGATATGCAAATAGTTTTCTTTTTAAAAAAATAGATTAAACTATATCTAAAAAAAGCAGGAGGAATTACCAAAGATAAAAAAATTATTAATTTTTTAAAATAGTAAAACATGTATATTCCAGTAAATAAAGCCAAAGGTATTTGGAGAGGGAAAGAAGAAGAAAAGAAAAGGCAAACCTCCATACTCAAGAAAAAGACCAAAAAGTAAAATAAGAAAATTATAAATAGATAAAATCACTAACACAGGAGAGATTAAAAAAATTTTAAAGAGTGCTATGTATACTTGGTTGGTAAAAAAAAAATTTAATTTCAATGAACTTAAAAGATTCTTCCAGAAGAGTAGAACATATACCTAAACAGACCAAAAGTTTTGAAGAAACTGAAGTAAGGAACTATTGCCAAATAGAGTTTCCAGACCACAATGATTTTATGTTAGTTCTTTTAAACACTGAATGAAGAGAGAAATATGGAGATATTTTTAAAATATCTATTTTAGGATGTTAAAGTAACCCTCACTCTTCAGCAAGCTGCTATGGTAAGTCTATGTTAGAAAAAGTCCCTTCCTCAAGATGCTTTACTGCCTTCATCAGGAAAACTGTCACAGCTACACAAATTACGATACAGTAGGTGACAGTGTGCAAGCTGTACAATCAGAAGTGATGGGCCTAGTAATAACCCTTACACTAAAACCTGAAAAAGAGCTGAGAAAACATAAGACTACAGGTCAGTATTATTTATGAACACAGAGGCAAAGAGTTAGATGAAATACACATCAAACCCAGCAGCATATTATAATAATAATAAAACACATCCAGTTGAGTTTATTTCAGTAACCCCTGAATGATTTACTATTGGGAAATCTACTAATAAACTTATGACATCAATAGGTCAAGATCAATTAAAACAGAACCACCTCCTCAAAAAACATATGTAGTCATCTGGTTCCATGTCCATACACTAGTAAGCCAGAATAGTTCAATAATAAAATAAAGACTCCCTGTCTTTAACCTAGAGTCAGCACGCTATTAAACATTTAGCAAAGTCATTTTCAATAAAGCCAGATGTACATATGCCCTTCACTAACATTAGGATGAAATTCTGACAATCTTACCAACACAACAGAAAAATCTTACCAACACAACACTAAGATTTATAAATATTGGAATGGCAGATTATATGTGCATATAATATTGCTGCTTATCTTTAAAAAAATAAGAGATTTAACTGAAATCCATGAAAAGTAATGAGATTTTGGTAACCTTTTCAATATGCCAACCACAGCTGTAAAGTTTTCAGGAAAAAGCCTCATTCACATACATCCAACCAACCATTCAATCATTCAGTCAATCTTCTTTCTTTCTCCTCTTCTCTTTTTCTCTCCCTCTACACAAACACACACACACACACACACACACACACACACACACACTCACTCATACATCTCATACTGCTACACACCTAGAAATAGCATTATGGTCATCTAATGAAAAAGAAAGGGGCAATAGGCCTTTGGAAGAAGTGCAGGACAAAAGTAATGGTGAAGAAATGACACAACTCTGGAAAGCCACTCTATGTATTAATCTGATGTACCAAGATGAGTGACACCTCTCTTTTCAAAGAACAGGAAGTGTTTCTGAAATTGCCTAAATGTGTATGCATATGACTGACAATAACAGCTTGGAATACACCAATGGAGCCCAAGGGTATGTAACATACATTTTCAGGCCAATACTTGTCTTTTCTGCAGGAAGACAAAGGCAACAAGTCTCCGATACGATGAAGAAAATAAAAGGTTTCCCTTCATCTACCTTATTTTCTTTGGAGTCACTAACCTCCAAAAGTCACAATATTCTGGGACCATGTTTTAAGTCACATAGAAACAAAGCTTCCTTTTGTTGCTGAATGCCAAAAGCTCTTTGAGGACAAGGACACAGTCACTTCATTAGATGCTCAGTACTTCCTTACTAAATCATTTAAACAAAGCGTACTAATTCTTAAGCTACTAAACCTTCATATAGTGAAAAAGGAACTATCCACACACATTAGCGTAAATGTGGATGCATTTGGCAGTGAATGATTATCCTTTTCCTTCCACTGCACCAACGACAGCACCTCACACATTAACAGAAAACTGATATATGTTGACTCAATCAGCCTTGTTGGCGCATTCCAAGCTACACCTCTCCACATAAAGAAAGAGCTGAGACTTTCTCCTGGCCATCTATAATGTCTCATCTAATGATGTTAGAAAGCTTTTTCAACTGGGCCAAACAAGTATCAGATTTCATATTTAAATCCGTATCTTAATTGACTACAACTGTGTGAGATATGAAAAAAGGGGCTAAGTAATTATTTAAAAATAATTTTGTAAAATAAATAGAATAGAAATAATTACTTTATTAGAAAATAATATTTTTGATCCATTTCTCCCTTTCATTTCCAGGCAAAAACAAATAACATCAACTATTCACTAAGAAACAGCATATGCCCATTATTAAACCATAGTGACTTAAGTACAAGCTTTTCTACTATTTTGTATTATCTTTCAAGAAGTAGCATATTATCTTTCAAGAAGTTCCATATGTAAATAATCCCAACAATATAATCTCCCCAAACAGTCAGGAATAATAAAATCTTTTCCATGACCCATCAGTTTGCTTTGCGTGGACAGAGCCACAACTAAGATGTTTCTACAAATAATGCTTTGCTTTATTTCCTGCTGCATGTGACACGGTGTATAGGTATGACCTGCTGCATTCATTACTGAATTTCTTTATCTTATTACTTTGTTAGATAAAGTCATAAAAGCAGGATTTCGCTTTGGTGAATTTCACAAACATTCACCTCCTATGCTGTTTCATGTCACACAAGTGCTTACAAGTTTCTCCAAGTACTACATATCAGTATAATCCTTATGTACATATTGGAAAAGCAACAAATTGAGATTTTCCTCATTGATACGACTTTTAAAGTGCATCAGTTATAGTGTATCTAATGAGGTGGAGTGAGAGAGATTAGACCCTTTCACATATTAATCGGGGCTTAAAATAAATTAAGAAGCATCACACGTGATGCAAGGATGGGCAGAGGCATGTGTTTATCTCTGAGAAAAAACAGCTCTGGCTAAGTCAAATGCCACTTTTCATAGCTAAATGGGTGGAATTTAAGAGCATGAGTCAGACAGACCATTAAAACAACAGTAGCTTCAAATCCTGACTCTGACACTTTCTGTATGATGTTGAATAATGATACTCCAGAGCCACTGCTTCCTTATCTGTAAAACAGGATAAAAATATGCACCGTGTAACGTTATATTGTTGTGAGGTAATGTATAAAGTGATTAGCAAAGTTCCAGAAACTATAGGAAGAGTAAATAAACCTGTAGCTATTATTATAGCGAAGTTTATGTTCTAGCACCACTAATCCCATACATGAAATATCCTCTCTTCTTTAAACTGGGTAAGAAGGAAAAAAAAAAAAACACTGCTGGGAGACTGCTAAATGAAAATGCTGGTAGGCTTGGAACTATGGAAAATTTATGACACAGAGACCTTTCAGAGGTACTTAACAATCTATTATTTGCTGCCTGGTAGATGTCTCAAGAAATAAAGTAGAGAATACTTCATCACATGTAATGGGAGAGGAGGGTTCAAAATGCTTTTCCAAGAAGTGGTGTCACCAGTGAAAACAGAACTGCTAGCTTCACAGGTCTTAAAAGCAGGCTGAATCCAAGCTTAGGTCTTAAGAGTGTGAACAGCCCCAAACACTTAACTGTGCTGTTTTATCTGAGCTGATTGAGAGCTGGATGAAATTAAAAAGCTAATATCAATGACTATGTTTGCAATCATCTTCAGTAGATGAAAATCAGGCATGGTTACATCCAGATAATAAATAAAATTCCTTCTCAAAGAACATGGTAATAAAAGTAAAATCCCCAGAAATACCACATTAATAATGGTCTGTGGACAAACAATAATTCAATAATTATTATCAGAGTTTATAGTAATTAGATCTGTTAGAAGAAAGTTGAAAACTAATCAAACCATCTTTCTACAGTTAAAGCAAACATAATTATAAAATATGAAAAATCATGGCCTCTCGATCAGCAACTAGATTTTAATAAGGAAAGTAGATGGGGTAGGTCATGAATACTCATCATTATTTAAACGCCAAAACTAAAAGTTAACCACTGGCATACAATAACTCGAACAGTGCTCTCTCCAGTGAACAGATAATTTCTGTAGCCTGTTAAAAGTATTCTTTGTCTCACCCTAGAGGGAAAAATTATTAAAATAAATTAACATTTTACTGGGTCTCTAATTGGAAGTGGCTGTTCTCAACAAATATGTTTATCAAACACTGTGACTGGCAAAATGTATTACTGTTGCTGTAGTTATCCAAATTATATGCTGTCTAAAGCAAAAAGGGCAAAAGCCATCTGGCTCATATAACTTGCATTTTCTAGACAGCTTGCAGCTGGTTCTGATTAAGCAGCATCTCAAAACTCTGAAGAGATCTATTTTTATCCCTGGAAGTGTATTTTTAGGGCTCACACATCCAAGGCACAAGGCATTTGCATTAATAAGTGAACAACTACCTTGGATTAGGAAAAGGTTTATGTGAAACTGTAGTTTGGTCTTCAGCGGTACAAGATGGACTGTGCGTTGAATACACAGTCTGAAACCTGATTTTGAGAACCTGCCCCTCTCTAAATGTTTCAGTGTTCCAAAGGAGGGACACAGAAAAGACGCCTCCTATGTCTTATGAAATAATCAAAAGAAGACAGCTCAGCAAGAAACTTGACTGTATTATTTTATCCATCCTAGGAGGCTAGCACAATTATTATCCCATTATGCAGATGAGGTAACAACGGTGCAGAGAGGCTAAATAACATGCTCAATGTGGAAAAGGCAGTGAATGATGCAACCAGGATTCACATCCTTATCTTCTGACTCTAAAGCCTGAGCTCTTAACCACAAAATTATGATTTCTTACCACTGACGGGGTTAATAATGAACTTTAATAATTAATTTTATCATAATAAAATTTAATAATATCTTTCAAAGAAGTAATCATAAATTTTGATGGAAGAAACATATTAGAACACTCTAGATCTGAATCTTACAATAATAAAGAAGGTTTTTTTCTTCTAATTTAAATCTCCATAGTGGTATTACTTATCATCCTATTCATCATCATCTTACTCATCAAATTAAGATGAAGTCAGACTTGGGAGCTAGATAGAAACATGCAAAACACAGAGTATTAAAAGACAGGGGCAGGCTTCCCTGGTGGCGCAGTGGTTGAGAGTCAGCCTGCCGATGCAGGGGACACGGGTTCGTGCCCCGGTCCGGGAGGATCCCGCATGCCGCGGAGCGGCTGGGCCCGTGAGCCATGGCCGCTGAGCCTGCGCGTCCGGAGCCTGTGCTCCACAACGGGAGAGGCAAAGACGGGCAATCTAACTGTTACAAACCTCTGCCCAGAGAAAAACAGGCAATGAACCACTGATCCCAGTGAACAGCTTGATCCTTTAGTAACTAAGGAATTCTTTCCCAAGAGAATTTTGTCCCTCAAACACCCACTCTCCCCCTTCGCTCCATAGTTCCTTCCACTCTTCCAAGTCTCCTCCTCGTCCTCTCACTCCTTCCCCATTATATACTCACACAATACTGTACTCAACATAATAGAAAAAAATCACAATGGCCATAATTTACATTAACAAATCTATGCTATGTATTACTTTAAACATCATTTATATCTTTCCAGCTAGACTGCGATGTCTACCATTACAGGGGCCAGGTCTTCACTGCACATTTTTCATCCCCAGAGCTTAGCACATGATAACCAGCACTCAGAAGTGTTTGTTGAATTCATAACCACAGAAGTTATTCTTTCCGGGTACAGATTTAGAATACCAAGTCTCCCCACTTCCCTCCAGATTACAGCTTTCTTCCTGTTCATCATCAATTTAGGAGACACCAGTGAACACCTACATAACTTTGTCATAAGGACCAAGTCAAACAACAGCCATAGAATACTATGACCAAATCAGAAAAAGATCAAGAGAACATCAGCACTTTCATAGAAGTTCATTATTCTCACAAGCAAGGGCAAATGTCAAATCATTTCAGACGACCTGATATTGGACCTCCCTCAATACACCACCATGCTGTCAGGCTCAAAACATCAGAGACTCACTTAATGCTATATTTATATGTAAGATATTGTATCAGGGTCTGAAATTCTAATTTTTTTTAAAGCTCTTAGACTTAAAATGTTGGGACTGTGACTTAGTGGGCTACTCCAGTGAGTGGATTTTTACACAAGCATGAAGATGTGGAAGCACAGCCCAACAAGAGCTTTGTAAGCTGCTTTAGAAGGTAGATGAAATGCTGTTGAGTAGATGGTCACTGACGGGATTCCCGAATCACTAATCCAAGACTGACGTTTTCTCCTTTCATTATTAGACATTCTCCTTCCACAGCTATAATTACACACTACTGCGTTTCCAGGGGACCCTGCATGCATTTTAAGTAATTATGGTCATATTTACCTTCATGACTCCAAAGGAAAGGCCACCCTGTATAAAAATGTCAGGGAGTATTTCATTCCTATCCTTGAAGTCATTGCCACACTCTCCTTACAAATAAATACCTTCTGATGGTAAAAACAGATGATAATGAATGGTTGCCAAGTTTCCTCTCCTCCAGACTGTCATGGAGGATTAAGTGTTAAAATGATGAACTTGGCTATAAATAAAAAAAGGATTATTTCATTACAAATAAAGAAAAATTGTCAATTTATAACATGAGAAACTACTTCATGCCCAAATTTAGAAGGGCAAACAAGAAAATTTCAATATAATTCAGTACCATGAGCTGAACACTACTCATATTAACTTAGTTTTGGTTCCACATAATGTAGCAACTCCCTAAAAACAAAAACAATACTTCCCTGATTCTGGGAGTCTGTGTGTCACAGGGTGCAAAGAAAGAAAAGGAAGCCACTGGTTTAAAATAGGCCTGGTAAGTGACTCAATTACATGATAAAGAACTCATTTCAACATCCGTTAGTTCTAAAGCTAAAATGTGAGTTTTTTTTGAAAAAGGCTTAAAATCATGGTACAAGCTGATTTACCTTACATTGTCTAAAATAAGAAACTCTTTTAGCTGAAAATTACATTCTTTATTAGATAAGTGATAAATTCCCAAAGCTGATGATTCTAGTAAGCAATTTACTGAATTTGAACATTTTTTAATCTAGCAATCTTACTATAAGTTCAAAGTTTCTCCACTAGACTATAAGTTCCCTGAGAGTCAGATCTAACTGTTATTTAAGGTTGTACCACTGAATGCAGCAGACTATCTGCATTATACTAGGGGCTCAATAAATTTCTGATGAACACAACTAAATATGAAAATATTCCTATTATGTGTCTCAGTATCCTCATTATATCAGATAAAAAGTTTATGGTATATATTGTTTGTACTAGTCGCCCTTAATAGTCAAAACGAGCACTAACATCAATGTCAAAAAATTACATACTCTTTTTCCTTAAACTCCAACCCCTCTGATTTCAACCCAGGGAAATTTGATCCCACTCTTCTGATTGTTGTACAGTCAACAACAATCAGATCTGCATCTCAATGTTTCAGTTCCACAATCTGACCCAGAGAAAAATAGCAGCCTCAGATTCAGCTTACTTAAGCGATTACATTTAACACAAACATAATTAATAAACAGACAGCAAAATGTACCTTAAGTAAAAGTCATTAAGTGCTTAGCAAGAGACATGGCTATGGAATTTCAAGGTCAAAGACTTAGGTTTGACCCAAAATTTAGCACTTATTAGTAATGTGACCTTGAGCTAATCTCTCCCCAAAATTAACAGTCTCCCATATTAAATGTCACCCATAAAGTACTTACCTTGTGGAGGTATTATGGGAAGTAATGTGTTATAAGATATGAAAAAGCTCCTAGCATTGTGCTGTTACATAAATAGCTGATCAATAAAGTTTTGTTCAATCAGAATGTAAAAGGTCACAAAACCAGAAAAATTACTAGCCCTTTCCATTAAAACATCCATGCCTACAATAGTATTGGGGTGGTAACAGACCAAAAGAACTAAAAGAGCTTAGCAATAATGACATAATAAAGAAAATAAGATTTAAGGAAAGGGAAGGCTGCTAAATAAGGTATGTTGACAGTTACTTTTCTTTATTCAGTGGATTAGAACTTAACCAATAGGCAATTAAGTGGTATGTAATAAAAACCAAATGCAGGGTTCCCTGGTGGCACAAGGGCTAAGAGTCTGCCTGTCAGTGCAGGGGACGCAGGTTTGAGCCCTGGTCCAGGAGGATTCTGCATGCAGTGGAGCAGCTGAGCCCCTGCGCCACAGCTGCTGAGCCTGTGCTCTGGAGCCCGCCAAACACAACTACTGAGGCTGGCGTGCCTAGAGCCCGTGCTCCGCAGTGGGAGAGGCTATTGCAGTGAGAGGCCCGCGCACAGCGGCGAGGAGTGGGCCCGGCTCACTGCAACCAGAGAGAACCCGCGTGCAGCAACAAAGACCCAACACAGCCAAAAATAAACAAATAAATAAATTTATTTTTTACAATGCAGAAAACGCACATCTGAGTAAGGCAGGGGTCCTTCTCTGACTCAATAAATGTCATTTCAAGACTCTTACTCAGAATTTACATGCCACATAATTTATATGGCATCTTCCAGTCTCTCATTGTTTTTCACTTCCTCATGCTAGTTTAATTTATTATTCAGCTTTCTTTCCCTTCTCATTGACAGCTAGATCAACTTTTTTTTTGGTTAAATTTTCTTCCTATATGCTATGCTACCAATGATGACTTTGTTGCAATTTATAATGGACATCAGAACACTTTGGATACAAGTGACTAAGCCCAATCCGCAAGTTAAAAATGGTTTCAGATTAGGGGAGTTATTTTTGTTTTGTTTGCTGCAGCTAATGTTTCGGTAGAAGAGGGAGCTAGATATTGAGACAGAAAAAGTGAAAGGTTGTTATCTGGGTAACTGATAAGAAACATTTGAAGTTATCTCTCAAGAAGATTCAGTAACTTTTCTACATCACGTTTATCATGTCTGCTCTTCTCTCCCAAACATTTCTTATGCTTCCACTCTTAAATTAGGTACCTAATAGATTGATCTGAAATAACCCACAGGTAAACCAGTTCTTTTAAAGGGAATCATTTAACTTTACTACTAAGTACATCACTTGGTACACACTTTATAAAGGTCTGTATAAGAATATCTTTTAGAAATTAGAGATTCACATAGTAGAGTTTCTCCCAAGGCTCATGAATGCAATTTGTTTTTTTGTTTTTTTAAATAACACAAATATAGAGATTTAATATACATAAAACAAATAATTGTAATAAATAAATATATGTGTGTGTGTGTGTGGTAAGAGACATGATGTGTAATAAATTTTAAAAATACTTATTTTCTATTTTGTAATTAGGACTTCCTATTTATTTATGTTTTCCTGATAATGAGTCTTTTCTTCTCTATACTTTTGCTCATTATTAAGTTGAGTATGTTCTTATAAGATGTCTTAAGTGATTTTTTTTGAATGAGGCAGTGCATGTATTAAATAAAATAAACACCTGAACTTAAATTTATTACCAAATGCCTGCCACTCTGCTCCCTGCACATGAACTTACTCTGAAGTCACAGAATACTGAACCACTAAAACAATTTCACCATGCTCCCCCCGCAAACTGTGCTCCCCCAAAAGAGAACTGTTTAAGGGCCATCGATTTAGTCAAGTCAATGGCCCTGTGTATACCCATATTGTATATACGATTCATATAGGAAATGAACTTCTCATTATTCTTTCAGCTCCCATAGCCACAAGAATAATCAAGGAATTGAAAGGCTGAAATTCGAAGAGTCTCTCTGGGAATATTCAGCCCCCCACATGCCCACCTTTCTTTTCTTTTTTATAATGGGATTCTGGCCAAGAGAAGTGTCCTTGTATATAAAAAGAATTACACACAGAGAAAGTCCTAAGACAGGCTTCGACTGGGATTTGTTTATTTATGTCACTGAGGTCCTGCTTACTCCTAACCTAATTTGCAAATACAAAAATATTTTTAAATAAAGCACAGATTAGCAAACTGAAATAATGAAATAAACTTTACTCTGCATCTGAAAAGTAGGATTTAAACAACTGATATAAACAGAATTCCAGAAATGATTACCATTTGATGTGTGTTTATTTTCCAAAACTCCTTAACACCTTTCATCCCCTCCTTGTCACCAATTAACAGCTGCAATGATAGAAACTATAATTCACATGCCAAAGATGAGAAATCTGAAGTTTCCATGGCAATAGAATACAGATTGTTTCCCACAATTTCAATCAGGTTTTCATAAGAATATGGTTTTCTTGGCATAAGAATTTCTCATTGGCCTACTGTTGGTCTCAAAAATTAATTATTAGTAAACATTAATGACACTTCTATGCTTGTGTCTTACGTATATGCTAAACCCTTTCAAGTCCCAGTAGTATTATCAGTGAATGTGTGAGTACTTCCCAGTAAAAAAAAGAAAGATGAAGCATGTGCTCCAATTTTCAGTGAGAGTGTTAAATCCAAAATAAAGGCTTTTTTTAAAGAAATAAATCAAATACAGAATTACCTAGAGACTGTCACAAACAATATTCATAACATGTACATGTTTAACTTAAAATTTTTCTAAGAAGAATTTCACATTAAAGAAAACTATCTTAATTGGGAAATAAGTAACACAGACATTAATCCTGAGTGAGAAGATTACAAAATGTAAAAAACCAAAAGTTATTTTGTAGACATAAAAAAGTAGCAATTATAATTAAAATAAAACTGTCTCTAGAACTAGAAAATATAAACATATGAAAATATACTATTCTCTGTGCTACCACAGTTCTGTATTCACCTCTCTTTCATGGTTTTGATCACATTATAGTACAAATACCTTTTTACATGTCTGTTTCCTGGAAGGAATTTGATTATCAGGAGTGGGGAAACTGGGTAATTTTAATTTCTATGTCCACACTTTTTCCGAAACACAGGAGAAGCTCAATGATTTTTGAGAAGAGCTGAATCTATTAGATTTTAAAACACATTGCAAAACAATAATAATTTAAATAATGTGGTTTTGATGCCTAATCTGAAATAGTTCAATGAATATGAATAGAAAGTCCAGGAAGATATCTATATGTAAGAATGCAATAATATGACAGAAAAGGAAATTCAAAACAATGGGGGGCTTCCCTGGTGGCGCAGTGGTTGAGAGTCCGCCTGCCAATGCAGGGGACACGGGTTTGTGCCCCGGTCAGGGAGGATCCCACAGGCCACGAAGCGGCTAGGCCCGTGAGCCATGGCCACTCAGCCTGAGCGTCTGGAGCCTGTGCTCCGCAACAGGAGAGGCCACAACAGTGAGAGGCCCGTGTACCGCAAAACACACACACACACACACAAAAAAAAAAAAAACAATGGGGGTAGGGGAAGAAAGCTATTTAATAAATAATATTGAGATAAATGGTTGGTAATTTGAGGAGAAAATGACTCAAAATTTACACCATACAATATAATACTAATCTGTTCTCATTCTCTCTCTATATATATGTATGTATATGTATATATATATTATATATAATTTAGTTGATAAAATATTAGCATGAAATAAAATTGAGTATTTCTGAAAGAATGATAGCTCTCTAAACTTTGAGTGAATAAAAGAAACAAAAAGATGTAAATTTTGTGTAGTGGTTTAATCTTTAATACTAATAAAGTAGTAGTCACGGTAAAAGGAAAACAGCATATTGCAGAAGTATGTTTAACGAGTACAAGGGATAAAAGGTCTTCTATGTTATGGGGCGGGAGCAGGGATGCGGTTAACAATGTGACAGAAAAACATAAAATCCAGAAGGAAAACAAGTCGATAACATGGACACATACAAGGGGAAATCAAATTATTAAGCACACATTAAAAAAAAGAACATTCAAACATTTTATTTATCAAAGCAATGCAAATTAAAACAACAATGAAGTGTTATTTTTCATTTAACTAATAAATACAAAAATTCTAAGAAACAATATCCAACACCATTCAGGTTCTTGGGAAAGTAAAACTGATAAACCCATCATTATTGTTGGCAATTTATATTAGAAAGCAATTTAACAAAGCACTTCAAAAGCCATGTTTTAAAAATCACATTCTTTGATCCATAAAAAATTCAAAAGCTTTAACCTAATAATATCAGACCAGAAAGTTTAAAATGAGTAAATAACTCCAAAAAGGAAGGAAGGAAGGGAGGGAGGGAGGGAGGGAGAGAGGAAAGGCATTTTCAAATAGATTTTTGTGGTGATATAATTTATAGTAGCAAACATTGTAAGTCTAAATACAATGTTAAATACTTTAACATCAGAGGAATGATTAAGTAAATTAGATGATCAAACAACTGCTCTTTAAAAATCACTCATTAAAGAGTATAATACATGTAAAGGGCAATATAAATTGAAACTGAATATGATCTGAAGCTGAAAGGAAACAGACAAATTGTACAAGTTAGTATGTTAAGGCACAGTTTCTTTCTAGTTGTAATATTGTGTATTCTATAATTAAAAATTGAGAGAGGGCTTCCCTGGTGGCTCAGTGGTTGAGAGTCTGCCTGCCGATGCAGGGGACACGGGTTCGTGCCCCGGTCTGGGAAGATCCCACATGCTGTGGAGCGGCTGGGTCCGTGAGCCACGGCCGCTGAGCCTGCGCGTCCGGAGCCTGTGCTCCGCAACGGGAGAGGCCACAACAGTGAGAGGCCCGTGTACCGCAAAAAAAAAAAAAAAAAAAAAATTGAGAGAAAAAATTATTAAATAAATTATTAGATTTTCAAAATTAGGGATATACAGAAGAATCATAAATGAGGCCAAAGGTAAAAACAAAATTAGTTCCTTTGAAAGAAATTACAATTTCTGGGGTGTAATACTTACTCTGGCATTTAAATTGAGAAAAGGCTAAGAATGATAAGAAAATTAGTACAGTAAATAAATGAAAGACAAAATTAAAATGCCTACAGAAAGTATTTTCTCCATGGAAATCAAGAATTAAAGCTAATTTTAAGCTAAAAAACAGCAAGTTAATTGGCCTATTCAAATAAGCTTGAAAATAGAATATTATTTAGAAACCTTTCCCTGTGACTAATTATTTTTCCAATTTTCCCCACCAATCGTCCCTCTTCATTCCTGTGCCTCAAAGTAGCCCTTTGGTGTCTAACTATGAAAAACAAGATTACAATCAGCTTTTGTGTATATTCACCATGTGGAAACAAACTTCAATATCAGCTTCAAAAAAAAGAACACTGATGCAGAGGTTTGAAGAAAGGGCAGGCTACCCCTTATATCTGTATAACAATATCTGCAAAATAGTGCTCCTTCTACATATCGTTTCATTAATGTAACCAAAATGAGAAAATTTATTTTCCCACAATCACGGGTGTTCATACAACTCTACCCGGATCAGTCACTGTGTTGAGACACATCTGGTGTGCCAGAAACAAACTAGGAAGTGGTGTGTGGGAGGAAAGAAAAATTAAAAGTTGTCAAACATATTTCTTTAAGGCATTCAACATAATCTGTGATTCTAATTATTTCCCTAGTATTTATATAGTCAAGTTAATTATCATACAAACTAAAGTAAAACTTCCAGGTTCCCCCAAAACTTCTCCTTCAATATTCCTGAAATTGGCATACCCACTTAATACCCTCCCCCAAACACATATACATTACATTATGAAATGTTCTGCTTAGGGTATTATGGCCCCAAGTATCAGATTATCCTACATTCCTCTAAAATACCCAACTATTTTATGCCTGTTGAGATCTGTCAATAATTGGAGAACTGCTTTCTCAATATTTACCTTCTAATGTGAGCAACTGTGAATATCGACAATTTTAGTGCCAAAATCAATGCCAACAATGAAGACAATACACATATATAGTTTGACAGTGGGAACTATATTGCCTGACATCATCAAATAATTTCACACAACCAAAAAGCCCAGGTTAATTATTAATGTTAAATTATATAAAATTAAGGCTCATAATCTTTTGATGCACATTTCACTTTTAAAAATACAAGCCAGGAACACCTCAGAAAAGTCTAGTTTTCCTAAATAATAGTGTACTAAGAAAAACACTTGAAAATACAGATGAACCTTGATCCATTAACCCAATTAGGAACAGGAAGACTGTTTAACAGCTAACATTTATAGAGCACGTATGATATTTTAGACACTGTCCTAAAATGCTTTACATGTATTAATTCATTTAATTCCTTAGAAGAACTTTTGAAGCAGATACCATTAGTCAGTATGCCCATTGTGCAGATGAGCAAACTGAAAGAGAGAGATTACAAAAGTTGGTGTTGGAACTGAGTTTCCACCCAGGTACACAGCTCCGGAGCCCATGGTCTCTACCATACTCTACTGCCTAGGCACCTTCTCTTGTGTACCATGACTTTCTCTGTGCTATTTCCTGTGCGTTATCTCCCAGTTTCCACTATAACAGATAACTTGACATGCCCATTAAAAAAAACAATGTGATGATTCAAGAGACATCAACAACACCACTTCTTCAGAAACAATTAATCTTAAACATGATTTTGATTCCAAGAATGGTATTGAAACATCTTAAATTTTAACATCTTACAACATAAAACCTTAGATTTACACTTCTGCAATTCAGTATCTTTTTATCTAAATGGGCTTGAACCTACTAAAAGGAAGTAACTGCTTAGTAAGCATAAGAATAACAGTTGGGAGAGAAGGCATGAGTATCCAGAATATTCAAATTTTAAATGACGTTCAATTTACCTCTGAATCAAGAACAAGTATCTGCACAAAGGTGCAACGTGCTTCACAGGGCAAGAAATCCTAAGGAAAAAAATCCCCTTTTAGGAAGGAAACTGTTAGATGTTCTCTGGGGTGTCATAGGTAACTATCTTAAAGACCTAGTGTAGAAGGTAAAGAAACAAGATACTCATTAAAAACTATCCTGAAAAAAATAAAGTAGTGAAACCTAGTAGAAACCTACCTACATAAAATGAAAAAACCAACTAAAAATTCCAGGAGAGTTCTATGACCTGAATTTTTACTTAGTTTGGTCCCAAAGGAACACAAAAGCAAAACAAACAAAACAAAATTATTTGAATCTTCTGTTAAATTATAACGGTGGGTGCTGGCAGGGGTCTAGAGCTTCAACAAATATGGCAAATAGAGAGGCAAATGTCTTCCCCAGCTTTCTCTTCTTAAAAATATCAGAAGAAGAGAAAGGGCCTGGTGATGAGAGAGTAGAGAAGTTATTCATTTCTCACTACTGTGAAGTATTCTGAGTATGTGTACAGGGTCTCATTACCAGCTGCTTAATTCTCATTTATTTTCCTCAATTGTAAATAATCAATTGCCTAAGATGACTTCACTACCCTTGCTTTTTTGACACTATTCAGGAGAATAATGGGAAAATAACTCATCTTTCAGGGGAAAAAGTGTAAATGACAGTGGTGTCAAGACATTGGTGGTAAAGCAAGAGAAAAAAAAAAAAAGGCACATAGTTCCACACTTGTCCATCTATGACCCAGTGGCTAAGTTCAATAGGCGCTTGGGGGAGGCACAGGAAGCCAGGTTCAGCCTTGGGTCCATGATATGTTCTAAAACCCAGCATTATTTGTAATTAAGCAGTTATTCTGAACCCGTTCTCTTTCCTATATTCGTTTCTTTGTGGCTCAGAACACAAGAAGAAAGGAAGAGTACATAATACTCTGGAATCCCAACCAAATACAAAACAAAAATTTTGGCTGGTTTTCCAAATTAATATGAAGTATGGGGAACTAAATTTAAAAATCATTAAGGAAAACTACCTAAAGATACAAAATCTGAGACAGGGAATGGGGGCACATTTTTAAGCAGTCCCTGGGGGCTTCTGTAGACTGGCTCTGCTGCAAGGTAGTCAAGAGTTCCAGCCTAACAGTGCCATAGCTTCCTGTGACAATTAAGAAACTGGGCATGGTCCCCCATGATTAAAATGAGGGTTGGACCAAACTATCTGTAGGGCGCCTAAGGCACCAACATTCTATGATGTTATAACTAAAATTAACTAGCTTTGGCAGCACCTTTAAAGGAAAAAATGAAAACCTGTATAAGTCCCACATCACAAGTCAGCCAACAACCAGAGCAATCTCCCTTTAAGAAAGAAGAAAAAGCTGTATATCTGCAGTAGCTTTAAAAACTGTTGAGGAGAAAAAATTATAATAAGGAATTAAAATAGGACATTGACCTCTGAAAAGATCAGATACAAGAAGAATAAGTGCCAGGCCAAAGGAAAAGTTGTCTCTTTTTGTATTATTTTTAAAGTAAATATGTCCTTAGAAATATTCTTAAAAAATACTGAATCCTCAACTGCCCAATGGTGTTAGTCCATTACCAAAACTCAATAAAATCCCAAATTAGCTTGCAGATGAATTACTGTTTTTATAGTTTATACCAAATCCAATGTGATCCTATAGATGGGATGGGCCAAACCCCTCAGGAAATGCCAAGAAACATTTGAACCAGGCCAAAAAGTGCTAAAATGTTCCACTGACATAGAACTACAAGTCAACATGAAGTTTTCACTGCAAGATACAGCCTTTGAAGTGCAGTTTTCCAGAGATCCAGCCAAAAAAGCTGGATTATTGAAAAAAGCTCTCAAACCCAAAATGGTTCCAAATAGAGGTGTGTATGAGAGAGGGATTCTGTATGGAAATTTATCACTCACAACCAATGGATTCAACCACTGATCCCATTACACCAGAGGATTTTAATTCTTCCTGGAAATTCCTTACAAATTACAGGTAACCACAATCTGAGCAGAACTAGAATTTCTGTGTATTTTTAAACAAGTCAGTTGTTTCAATGAGATAAGTACATTATTTCCACCAGACAGAGAATTGTTTTCGAGTTCAATTGCATTACATTTGTGTATCCAGGTATAAAATGTTACAAATGGAAAATTACTGAGAAGCAAAGCAGTCATTAGTGTGACTAATAAATGGAGCAAAGATGGCACAAAAGTTTTACTAATGCTTTTTTAAGTTACTGAATAAGCAGATTTTATTTTTTTTAATCTCCTACAAATCTGATCGCAGAGCAAACAGTAAAAGTAGGTCCTCGTGTGTAATACACAATACAAACTGATCTAAGATGCCACCTGACCAACATGAATAACTAAATGACTGGGATATAAAGAGACACAAAAGCAAAATCAATTCAAAGATAAATTACTCGCCTTCACAAGAAATCCAGAAATTTGGGATCTGTGTGAAGTAAAAATAAATAATTTTAAAGTATTACTATTGAAAATAAATAACATATCTAGATTTTACTTTGTAGATAGAGGAATTGTATCAGAAAAGTACATATCTGATTACTGTTATGACACTGTCTATTTTCTGAGAGAATTCTTAACTGTTAATTGTCCTTAATTAAGGAGACTTAAAGCAAATAGAAGAGACATATAAAAAACAACATCAGCACTTTGTTAGTTTAAGACAGATTATTTCCAGATGGAAGTTGCACATTGTAGATGGTCACTGAGCAAGACTGGTCACAGACAGTGTCTTCACAAAACAGAAAGTGAGAAGGCAGACAATTAGAATGATAAACAATATCTAACACACAACACACAAACTGGAGACTCGAGAAGTTTCATTTAATAAAGAAAATGTTGATTTTTAATGCCTTCAGATTAAAGTTTATGCCATTTATTCCCTAACTATTCAATAGTTTCTGTGTGAAATATATCAACATTCACGTTGTACATTTTTTAAATAGAGATGTCATACTTTTTCCAAACTACTTTTAGAAATTCACCATATTTCAAATTGTACAGTCAGAAAAATTGTTAAAGGGTATAGACTACAATTTAAATATCACACATTGATCAAATACCTAAAACTGATATTGGATATGCCTTATCCGAATGTGCCATTCAGAACAGAAAGTATTCTTCCAAAGTAAATTAAAAATGGGTATTGTGAGATTATCTGATGTTAATATAGATCAAGAAACATATGAGGAAGTGCAATATAATTTTGAATAAAATACAGTAAACACATAGGATCATTTTAACCAGTGATTCCTCTTTTTTAAAATTTCATAAGTTGATTCCATAAGAAAATTTTAACAGTGAAAAGGCTTGCAGGGCAGGAATAGAGATGCAGACGTAGAGAACGGACATGTGGACACAGGGAGAGGGGGGCAGGTGGGATGAATTGGGAGACTGGGATTGATGCATGTGCACTGCCATTTGTAAAACAGATAGCTAGTGGGAACCTGCTGTATAGCGCAGGGAGCTCAGCTTGGTGCTCTGTGGTGACCTCGATGGGTGGGATGGGGGTGGGGATGGGACGGAGCTCCAAGAGGGAGGGGATATATGTATACATATCGCTGACTCACTCTGTTGTACAACAGAAACTAACACAACATTGTAAAGCAACTATACCCCAATAAAAAATTTTTAAAAAGAGTAAAGTCTTTGTAATAGAACAAAAACTCCATAAGAAAGAAAATTTCTTTTGTTTTAAAGATTTTTTTTTGATATGGACCATTTTTAAAGTCTTTATTGAATTTGTTACAATATTGCTTGTGTTTTATGTTTTGGTTTTTTGGCCAAGAGGCATGTGGGATCTTAGCTCCCCCACCAGGGATGGAACCCACACCCCCTGCATTGGAAGGCAAAGTCTTAACCACTGGACTGCCAGGGAAGTCCCATAAGAACTAAAATTTCTTTACAGTATTTGGAATTTAAGGAAAAATGCTGCTTATAGTTTTTTCCTGGGTTTTTGTTTAACATCTTTATTAATTTTAACCATATAAAGTAGGGTTAGGCCTCCTGTAAAAAAAAATTTTTTTTTTAAATCACACCTTTAGTATTTAAGAAGAAATTATTTTGGTCCAAAGTTGCTTTTAGACAAGGTTATAGAAAAGCTTTGATTTATGGAGGAGCTTCAAGATGGCGGAAGAGTAAGATGCGGAGATCACCTTCCTCTCCACAAATACATCAGAAATACATCTACATGCGGAACAGCTCCTACAGAACACCTACTGAACACTGGCAGAAGACCTCAGACTTCCAAAAAGACAAGAAACTCCCCCATGTACCTGGGTAGGGCAAAAGAAAAAAGAAAAAACAGAGACAAAAGAATAGGGACAGGACCTGCAACTCTGGGAAGGAGCTGTGAAGGACGAAAAGTTTCCACACACTAAGAAGCCACTTCACTGGTGGAGACAGGGGGTGGCGGGGGGGCAGCTTTGGAGCCGCGGAGAACAGCGCAGCAACAGGGGTGCAGAGGGCAAAGCAGAGAGATTCCCGCACAGAGGATGGGCGCTGACCAGCACTCACCAGTCCGAGAAGCTTGTCTGCTCACCCACTGGGGCGGGCGGGGGCTGGGAGCTGAGGCTCGGGATTCGGTAGGATCCCAGGGAGAGGCCTGAGGATGGCTGCGTGAACACAGCCTGAAGGGGTTAGTGTGCCACAGCCAGCCGGGAGGGAGTCCGGGAAAAAATCTGGAGCACCGAAGAGGCAAGAGACTACGTCTTGCCTCTTTGTTTCCCGGTGCGCGAAGAGAGGGGATTAAGAGCGCTGCTTAAAGGAGCTCCAGGGACGGCCGCGAGCCGCAGCTATGAGCGCGGACCCCAGAGACGGGCATGGGACGCTAAGGCTGCTGCTGCAGCCACCAAAAAGGCTGTGTGCAAGCACAGGTCACTATCCACACCTTCCCTCCCAGAAGGCTGTGCAGACCGCCACTGCCAGGGTTCCGTGATCCACGGACAACTTCCCCGGAAGACACACGGGGCGCCTCAGGCTGTTGCAACGTCACTCTGGCCTCTGCCGCCGCAGGCTCACCCTGCATCTGTACCCCTCCCTCCGCCCAGCCTGGGTGAGCCAGAGCCCCCTAATCAGCCGCTACTTTAACCCCGTCCTGTCTGAGTGAAAAGCAGACGCCGTCAGGCGACCTACACGCAGAGGCGGGTCCAGATCCAAAGCTGAACCCTGGGAGCTGTGCGAACAAAGAAGAGAAAGGGAAATTTCTCCCAGCAGCCTCAGGAGAAGAGCATTAAATCTCCACAATCAACTTGATGTACGCTGCATCTGTGGAATATCTGAATAGCCAATGAATCATCCCAAATTGAGGAAGTGGACTTTGGGAGCAAAGATATATATATATATATTTTTTTTTTTTTCCCTTTTTCTCGTTTTGTGGGTATGTGTATGCTTCTGTGTGTGATTTTGTCTTTATAGCTTTACTTTTACCATTTCTCCTAGGGTTCTGTCTGTGCACTTTTCTTTTTTTATTACGTTTTAAAAATTGTTTCCTAATAATTATTTTTTATTTTAATAACTTTATTATATTTGATTTTACTTTATTTTATTTTATCTTCTTTCTTTCTTTTTCCTTCTTCCTCTCTCTCTCTCTCTCTCTCTCTCTCTCTCTCTCTCTCTCTCTTTCTCTCTTTCTATTTTTTCTCCCTTTTATTCTGAGCTGTGTGGATGAAATGATCTTGGTGCTCCAGCCAGGCATCAGGGCTGTGCCTCTGAGGTGGGAGAGCCAAGTGCAGGACACTGGTCCACAAGAGACCTCCCAGCTCCACGTAATATAAAACGGCGAAAATCTCCCAGAGATCTCCATTTCAACGCCAAGACCCAGCTTCACTCAACGACCAGCAAGCTACAGTGCTGGACACCCTACGCCAAACAACTAGCAAGACAGGAACACAACCCCACCCATCATCAGAGAAGCTGCCTAAAATCCTAATAAGGCCACAGACACCCCAAAACACACCACCAGATGTGGACCTGCCCACCAGAAAGACAAGATCCAGCCTCATCCACCAGAACACAGGCACTAGTCCCCTCCACCGGGAAGCCTACACAACCCAAGGAACCAACCTTACCCACTGGGGACAGACATCAAAAACAATGGGAACTATGAACATGCAGCCTGTGAAAAGGAGACCCCAAACACGGTAAGTTAAGCAAAATGAGAAGATAGAAAAACACACAGGAGATGAAGGAGCAAGGTAAAAACCCACCAGACCTAACAAATGAAAAGGAAATAGGCAGTCTACCTGAAAAAGAATTCAGAATAATGACAGTAAAGATGATCCAAAATCCTGGAAATAGAATAGAGAAAATACAAGAAACATATAACAAGGACCTAGAAGAACGAAAGAGCAAACAAACAGTGATGAACACCACAATAAATGAAATTAAAAATTCTCTAGAAGGGATCAGTAGCAGAAAAACTGAGGCAGAAGAATGGATAAGTAACCTGGAAGATAAAAGAGTGGAAATAACTATCACAGAGCAGAATAAAGAAAATGAATGAAAAGAATTGAGGACAGTCTCAGAGACCTCTGGGACAACATTAAACGCACCAGCATTCGAATTATAGGGGCCCCAGAAGAAGAAGAGAAAAAGAAAGGGACAGAGAAAATATATGAAGAGATTATAGTTGAAAATTTCCCTAACATGGGAAATGAAGTAGTTAATCAAATCCAGGAAGCACAGAGAGTCCCATACAGGATAAATCCAAGGAGAAACACGCCAAGACACACACTAATCAAACTATCATAAATTAAATACAAAGAAAAAATATTAAAAGCAGCAAGGGAAAAACAACAAATAACACACAAGGGAATCCCCATAAAGTTAACAGCTGATATTTCAGCAGAAACTCTACAAGCCAGAAGGGAGTGGCAGGACATATTAAAGTGATGAAAGGGAAAAACCTACAACCAAGTTTACTCTACCCAGCAAGGATCTCATTCAGATTTGATGAAGAAATTAAAACCTTTACAGACAACAAAGAGGTAAGAGAATTCAGCACCACCAAACCAGCTTTACAACAAATGCTAAAGGAACTTCTCCAGGCAGGAAACACAAGAGAAGGAAAAGACCTACAATAACAAACAGAAAACAATTAAGAAAATGGTAATAGGAACATACATATCAATAATTACCTTAAATGTAAATGGATTAAATGCTCCAAGCAAACGACATAGACTGGCTGAATGGATACAAAAACAAGACCCATAAATATCCTGTCTACAAGAGATCCACTTCAGACCTAGAGACACATACAGACTGAAAGTGAAGGGATGGAAAAAGATATTCCATGCAAATGGGAATTAAAAGAAAGCTGGAGGAGCAATTCTCATATCAGACAAAATAGACTGTAAAATAAAGACGATTACAAGAGACAAAGAAGGACACTACATAATGATCAAGGGATCAATCCAAGAAGAAGATATAACAACTGTAAATATTTATGCACCCAACATAGGAGCACCTCAATACATAAGGCAAATACTAACAGCCATAAAAGGGGAAATCGACAGTAACACCATCATAGTAGGGGATTTTAACACCCCACTTCACTTCACCCACTTTAACACCCCACTTCATCAACAGTAACACCATCACAGTAGGGGACATTAACTCCCCACTTCACCTTAACACCCCACTTCACCCCACTTTAATGGACAGGTTATCCAAAATGAAAATAAATCAGTAAACACAAGCTTTAAATGATACATTAAACAAGATGAACTTAATTGATATTTATAGGACATTCCATCCAAAAACAACAATACACATTATTCTCAAGTGCTCATGGAACATTCTCCAGGATAGACCACCTCTTGGGTCACAAATTAAGCCTTGGTAAATTTAAGAAAATTGAAATCATATCAAGTATCTTTTCCGACCATAACGCTATGAGACTAGATATCAATTACAGGAAAAATCTGTAAAAAATACAAACACATGGAGGCTAAACAATACACTACTTAATAACCAGGAGATCTCTGAAGAAATCAAAAAATACCTAGAAACAAATGACAACGAAAACACAATGACCCAAAACCTTTTGGATGCAGCAAAAGCAGTCCTAAGAGGGAAGTTTATAGCAATACAATCCTACCTTAAGAAACAAGAAACATCTCAAATAAACAACCTAACCTTACACCGAAAGCAATTAGAGAAAGAATTTTAAAAAAACCCGAAGTTAGCAGAAGGAAAGAAATCATAAAGATCAGATCAGAAATAAATGAAAAAGAAATGAAGGAAACAATAGCAAAGATCAATCAAACTAAAAGCTGGTTCTTTGAGAAGAGAAACAAAATTGATAAACCATTAGCTAGATTCATCAAGAAAAACAGAGACAAGACTGAAATCAATAGAATTAGAAATGAAAAAGGAGAAGTAACAACTGACATTCCAGAAATACAAAGGATCATGAGAGATTACTACAAGCAACTCTATGACAATAAAATGGACAACCTGGAAGAAATGGACAAATTCTTAGAAATGCACAACCTTCCGAGACTGAACCAGGAAGAAATGGAAAATATAAACAGTCCAATCACAAGCACTGAAATTGAGATTAAAAATCTTCCAACAAACAAAAGCCCAGGACCAGATGGATCACAGGCGAATTCTATCAAACATTTAGAGAAGAGCTAACACCTATCCTTCTCAAACTCTTCCAAAACATAGCAGAGGGAGAAACACTCCCACACTCATGCTACGAGGCCACCATCAGCCTGATACCAAAACCAGACTAAGATGTCACAAAGTAAGAAAACTACAGGCCAATATCGCTGATGAACATAAATGCAAAAATCCTCAACAAAATACTAGCAAACAGAATCTAACAGCACATTATAAGAATCATACACCATGATCAAGTGGGGATTACCCCAGGAATGCAAGGATTCTTCAATATACGCAAATCAATCAACATGATACACCATATTAACAAATTGAAGAAGAAAAACCATATGATCATCTCAATACATGCAGAAAAAGCTTTCAACAAAATTCAACAGCCATTTTTGATAAAAACCCTCCAGAAAGTAGGCACAGAGGGAACTTTTCTCAACATAATAAAGGCCACATATGACAAACCAACAGCCAACAACATCCCCAATAGTGAAAAACTGAAACCATTTCCACTAAGATCAGGAACAAGACAAGGTTGCCCACTCTTACCACTCTTATTCAACATAGTTTTGGAAGTTTTAGCCACAGCAATCAGAGAAGAAAAAGAAATAAAAGGAATCCAAATTGGAAAAGAAGTAAAGCTGTCACTGTTTGCAGATGACATGATACTATACATGGAGAATCCCAAAGATGCTACCAGAAAACTACTAGAGCCAATCAATGAATTTGGTAAAGTAGCAGGATACAAAATTAATGGACAGAAATCTCTAGCATTCCTATACACTAATGATGAAAACTCTGGAAGTGAAATTAAGGAAACATTCCCATTTACCACTGCAAGAAAAAGAATAAAATATCTAGGAATAAACCTACCTAAGGAGACAAAAGACCTGTATGCAGAAAATTGTATTACACTGATGAAAGAAATTAAAGATGATACAAACAGATGGAGAGATAGACCATGTTCTTGGATTGGAAGAATCAACATTGTGAAAATGACTCTACTACCCAAAGCAATCTACAGATTCAATGCAATCCCTATCAAACTACCACTGGCATTTTTCACAGAACTAGAGCAAAAAATTTCACAATTTGTATGGAAACACAAAAGACCCCGAGTAGCCAAAGCAACCTTGAGAAAGAAAAACGGAGCTGGAGGAATCAGTCTCCCTGATTTCGACTATACTACAAAGCTACAGGAATCAAGACAGTATGGTACTGGCACAAAAACAGAAATATAGATCAATGGAACATGATAGAAAGCCGAGAGATAACCCCATGCACATATGGTCACGTTATCTTTGATAAAGGAGGAAAGAGTATACAGTGGAGAAAGACAGCCTCTTCAATAAGTGGTGCTGGAAAACTGGACAGGTACATGTAAAAGTATGAGTTTAAATCACTCCCTAACACCATACACAAAAATAAACTCAAAATGGATTAAAGACCTAAATGTATGGCCAGACATTATCAAACTCTTAGAGGATAACATAGGCAGAACACTCTATGACATAAATCACCACAAGATCCTTTTTGACTCACCTCCTAGAGAAATGGAAATAAAAACAAAAATAAACAAATGGGACCCAATGAAACTTAAAAGCTTTTGGACAGCAAAGGAAACCATAAACAAGACGAGAAGACAACCCTCAGAATGGGAGAAAATATTTGCAAATGAAGCAACTGACAAAGGATTAATCTCCAAAATTTACAAGCAGCTCATGCAACTCAATAACAAAAACAAACAACCCAATCCAAAAATGGGCAGAAGACCTAAACAGACATTTCTCCAAAGAAGATAAACAGATTGCCAACAAACACACGAAAGAATGCTCAACATCATTAATCATTAGAGAAATGCAAATCAAAACTACAATGAGATATCATCTCACTCTGGTCAGAATGGCCATCATCAAAAAATCTACAAACAATAAATGCTGGAGAGGGTGTGGAGAAAAGGGAACGCTCTTACACTGCTGGCGGGAATGTGAATTGGTACAGCCAATATGGAGAACAGTATGGAGGTTCCTTAAAAAACTAAACATAGAACTACCATACGACCCAGCAATCCTACTACTGGGCAGATACCCTGAGAAAACCATAATTCAAAAAGAGTCATGTACCAAAATGGTCATTGCAGCTCTATTTACAATAGCCAGGACATGGAAGCAACCTAAGTGTCCATTAACAGATGAATGGATAAAGAAGATGTGGCACATATATATAATGGAATATTACTCAGCCATAAAAAGAAACGAAACTGAGTTACTTGTAGTGAGATGGATGGACCTAAAGTCTGTCATACAGAGTGAAGTAAGTCAGAAAGAGAAAAACAAATACTGTATGCTAACACATACATATGCAATCTAAGAAAAAAAAAAGTTAATTAAGAACCTAGGGGCAAGACGGGAATAAAGACACAGACCTACTAGAGAATGGACTTGAGGATACGGGGAGGGGAAAGGGTAAGCTGTGACAAAGTGAGAGAGTGGCATGTACATATACACACTGCCAAACGTAAAATAGATAGCTAGTGGGAAGCAGCCGCATGGCACAGGGAGATCAGCTCGGTGCTTTGTGACCACCTAGAGGGGTGGGATAGGGACGGTGGGAGGGAAGGAGATGCAAGAGGGAAGAGAAATGGGAACGTATGTATATGTATAACTGATTCAGTGTGTTATAAAGCAGAAACTAACACACTATTGTAAAGCAGTTATACTCCAATAAAGATGTTTAAAAAAAAAATAATGTGAGACAGTTAAAGACAAGATAATGCAGAGTCTTGAATTTCAATATGTCCTCCAGTGTCCCATAGGCAACAGAGAACTATTAGAAGGAATATAAAGTTTCAGGTACACTAGATGAATAAGTTCTAGAGATCTGCAAAAAAAAAAAAAAAAAAAAGCTTTGATTCATTTCATATATGTTACAATATTTTGACTGAAATTAATAAAAACTTCAAAAACATAGGTGACAAAGAAGATAAGCTATAAATTTTCATTTATTTTCTGAATTTACTCAACGCTACTTCTGCAGCTTAGAACAACTTTTTGACATATAGTCATTTTCTCAGTATTACTCATCTGTAAGGAATCCTAAAAATTCTTAAACCAACCTTCACATTTTTATAAAAGGAAATTAAAATTCCAGGAATTAAAAGGTGAAGCATGACTCTAAACATCTACTTAAATGCCAAGTCAAGATTAGAGCAAAGATTCCTAATTCCTTTCAGTCTTCATTTAAAGTGAAAAATAAAAGTAAAAGCAATGTCCAGAGATCTTGAGTATTTGAAGAACAACATTTAAAGCTGGGGAAACAGAAGTGGGTAAATAGTTGCCCTCATAGGACTCGCGTTCTAGTGCGTGAGACAGACAAACCAGTGTCAAGACTGAACTCTGGTAACAACTAGTTTTCTGTACACTGACTCATCTTTTCCTCTAGCCGTAATTCCTTCCTGGAGAGCCTCAAATCCTTACCCTGGGCTTCTCTCTCTCACTGCCCGGTGGACTTTGTTCTGTCAACTGGCTTCTGGTTCACCTGCTTGCAGATGATTTCAAGATGCCACACCCAGTCTAACCCATACAAGCTGCCTAAGTTACTGCAGCCGCTTAAAATAACTTCACTTAAATCCCCAATTTCACTTCACAGCCAACAAAACCAAAACCAAACATATTCTCGCTCAAAACTGACTTCTTATTTTCAATTTCCCCATTCCTATTCCTACTATTATTATTCTCCAGAATTCTGAGTCCTAAATTTTAAGTCACCTTTAACTCACCTGTGGCTCCCATTATCTAGTCAGTCTCTATATCCTATGTGTATTAGTCAAGGTTCTCCAGAGAAACAAAGATTTATTATATAAGAGATTGGCTCACACAACATGGGGGCCGGTGAGTCCAAAATCTGCAGAGTTCACTGATGTCCCAGTTAGTGTGTCAAGGCCAGCAAGCTGCTATAAAATCAGGAAGAACTAAGGTTCCAGTGTGAAGGCTGTCAGACAGAATTCTCTCTCATCTGGGGGAGGTGAGACTTTTGTTCTACTCAGGCCTTCAACAAACTGCATGAGGCCCAGTCATATTATAGAGGTTCAATCTGCTTTACTCAGTCTACAGATTCAAATTTTAATCTTATCAAAAAACACCCTCAGAGAAACACCCAGAATAACGTTTGACCAAATATCTCAGCACCCACTGGCTCAGTCAAATTGACACAAAAAATGAACCATCACACTACGGTTTTACTTTGCAAAAGTTTCACACTCTTTATTCTCACTCTCACTACCATTATCTCAGTTCAGGTCCTTATGCTCTCCTACTGGTTTCCAGCAGAAGGATGTAAAACAGCCCCGTCCCATCCTTTAGTTCATATATCACTGGGTACACTGTGGATACACTTATTATCAAAAATGTTGTTTTCATCATATCATTCTTGTTCTATTCCTTAACTCACAATGGCATCTTACTCTAAATAGATCCAATTCTTTTCCTTATAATATATTGTTCTATATAATCCAGCCCTACCTGCCTCACTGACCTGTTTCTTCCATCAGTCTCCTAAACCAGAACTTACATTATAAGTGGCCAATAGTAAAGTATGTTCTTCACTCATCAATGCCCTTTCTCTACTCAACATACTCTCCTTTTCTGGAAAGCACTGTGCATTCTTCTCTGCCTACCCCAATCCCATCTACCTGCTAAGATTTGTCTCCAGCTTCAACTCCTTTTTGAAGTTTTCCTAATTCTACAAACCATATAAATATCTTTTAATTTTCTAAACCTCATATGCATTTAAGCTAAACAGATGTTTAGCTTACTCTAAACTACTCTGTCTTGTACTCTGTTTTATTTCTGTTGTACATTCCTCTCTCCCTAGTCCCCAGTCTCACCCTACGGCCTCCAAATACATACCTTCTATTTATCTTGGGCTGAAAATCTTTGAATCTGTGATGTGTAAAGTAATGGATATACAGAGAGGTACTACGCTCAAGGACCTTACAGTTTCATGTGAGAGATAGATAATTATTCAAATAATTATGGAGCAATGTATTTCATGCTATAACAAAGGTACAAAACTCTAAGAGAATACAAGTAATTTAACAGAGGGAAAATCTAAACTGTAGAATCTAAATAGTAGAACAATGTGGTAGGGGATAAATTTAACAGGAGGAGGAGTGGAAAAGGCATTTCAAAAACTGAAAATAACCAATGAAAAGGAATAGAGACACTGAAAAAAATATATATATATGTAATGAGACATTTACCAAAATGATAAATATACTGGTATAAAGGATCAGAACCCAGGCACAGAATGGCTGAAAAACAAGAGATTAAATTCAGCAGAAGAATAACTGAGTATTAGGTAGAGCCCCAGAAGCAAAAACACGTCTGTAATACTGATAATGCTAAGTCCACAATTTGAATGGGCCCAAGGAGAATCAGCACGGCTGGAGGATGGAGCCAAGCCACTTCTAACCGAGGCAGCTGGCAGTCCCTAAAGCACAGGTGAAATGCTGTTCATTCCTTATCCATGATCCCAAACAACAAAGATTTTCCATAACTCATTTGGCAATAAATCTAAGCTCATCTAGCAACAAAAACTGGCCTAGAAAGACAAGAGGCTGTTTATTGTCTTCATCTCATTTAGCATTAATATCTATGAATTTCACTGCAGGAATATTAATTGTTTTTATTATGAGTAGTTGTCCCAGATCCCATTAAAGGTTACATAACATGTAACACTGAGTATGTGCTCCATACTACCTTTTTAAAATCTTATAAATTCTCAGTTCCAAAACATACCTGGCCCCTAGGGTTTTGGATAAGATTCTATGGACCTTAGATTTTGAGATTCCATAGAACCAGTCAGATACACAAAGGGATCTATCATCCAAAAAAGGTTTCAGAGTGCAGGAAAGATCCATTTACAATGGTTTTGTTAAATGGAGGATAAGTTTTCAGTGCCATACACATTCTATTGTTGAGCACTTCTGTTATCAGTGGCAAAGTTTATTTTATTTATACTTAAATAATATTAGTTAAAAACAAAAATAAACTGCCAATCATGAACTCTTAGATCAACTTTCCCCCCCTTATAATGCCAAGAATACCAGAAAAAAACTTGTAAAACAACATTCTCTTTGCCTCCTATAACCTTAATAGATAGTTTCCTGGAATTGACTATTCAAATAGAAAATTAATTTCCATGCACAGCTGGAAATACCACATTGGCAGGCAAGAAAAACATCAAAAACCAGTAGATTAAATAAAAAGTGGAAGAACTACAAAGACTCGACAGAAAAGAACTTTCTCAGTAAGATGGTCATATGACAAAAGCTTTTCGTCTGTTTATTTAATATATGAATACATCTTTTAAAGTGAAGTAGCAATAATCAAGGAAGCTCTGGATCCAGAAAAACAATTAGGGGATTATATCATTCAAGAAGTTTTTCTAGTGTTGTATGAAAGGAGAAAAGCTTAGCAATCCTCTTGCCAGGGATGAAAGAGGTCCTTGGGCCTGCATAACACATGGTTAAGACATAGCCACCTACTCTGTGGCATCTAACCATGTTTTTGTTGTTGTTGTTGTTGTTGTTTACTTTGGGATGATGGAAAAGTTCTGAAGATGAATATTGGTGATGGTTGCACAAAAATGTGAAGGTACTTAATGTCACTAAAGTGTATACTCAGAAAGGGTTAAAATGGTAAATTTTATGATATATATTTTACTATAATAGAAAAATAATTTCAGTAATATACAAAAAGCTCTTACCAATCAGTAACAAAAGAGAACAATCTAAAAGAAAAATGGGCAAAGGGCACAAACAAATTCAGCATAGGGGAAGAAATTCTAGCATTTATGTGGAAAAAATGTTCAAAATCACTACAAGTCAAGAAAACAAGTAAAAATGACTACAGACTATCATGTTTCACTTTCAAATTAGCAGAGATTTTAAAGATTGAGAATTTAAAAAAGAAAAGAGATACTTTTGTCTTCCCACTGACAAGATCAGGCTCTGGTTTTCGATCTCCCTCCATTGCCTTGGACCTACTGGGTATCCCTCTTTGTACTGAGAACCATCAAGAAAAAGCAGGCTCGTGGTGCCATCTGGGGACTACTCCCTGATGCTGTAACTGACTCAGGAAATGACTTGTGTGGCCAATATTCAACTAATAACCAAACTAAACCAAATAATACACTTTGCACAAACACTTTAAAAACAAAAGAAGGAAAGACAGAAAACAGAACACTACCTTCAGGAACTGCCGCACAGAAAGGCAAACAAGAAACAGCAACAACATGGGAAGAACAAAACTCCACAGGGCATCCAGCCAGTGGGACCCCTTGGTCCTGTTGCCTTGATTCTCAGATAGTCAGAGAAAAATTAAAAAAAAAATTAAAAACCTCCATCAGCTCTTAGTGCAGAACCGACACTTTTAAATAGCAACAGGGAGAAAGTTCAATAAAAATAAATGTGTTACGAAAGCAAGATAGAGAAAAACATTCTACATGAACTTTTCACTGCACGACTTCCTAATGAGTGAAAGGTTGAGTTCAAGACACCAGGAACATTTCCAGATAAAGCATAATAGATTTCCAAAGTGGCATATTTTGTTATAAAACATGGAGCTACATCTCTATTATCTTTGGCAAACAATCCCAAAATATCTTGTACTTCAGTAAATCTGAAGGGATATCCCACAAGCAAAGTGAGGGATCAATTTAAGTGTTTGAATATTTATTCTCCATAGAGGAGAAGGTAAGTGCTGGCAAAATACCTGGCACAAAAGAAGAGCTCAATAAATATCTGTGGAACTGAACTGAAACAAGTGGTAGAAGTTAGTAAAATTACCTGCATCTATTGATGAAATATATCACGTTATTGTTCCAACTTTCCACCTGACTGAACCTACGAAAAATAACTGGGCTTATCGATAGAGAGAGGTTCTGTTCTTTTCCACTTGGTATCACAAGTACCAACCAACCCACAGGCAAGGTGCTCAGAGGCTCAGTGAAGACTCATCTTCCCCAGAATCAATATCTTTGACCCAATTCCTTCTGACAAAAATATAGAAATTTTAAAGTATGGGGCAGAGAATGTATAAGATGTATAGGTGATCAAAACAAAATTCTTAACAAGAGAGACTTGTTTGTTGATAGATAAGCTACCTCTAGGAGACCCACTCAAATCAACTGGGAGTCAGCCTCTTTCAATTTCCTCATCTGAAAAATGGGAGGACTCAATCAATAGGCTTCAAGCTTCTACAACTGCTACTCATACTGAAAAATACATTTCATATTAAGTGCAGTATGCATATTTATACATATACAGAAACATGCTTTTCTATATAAAAATATCAGTTTTGCAAATTAACCCTTAAATCTTACAATGTGGGTGCACTCTGGTATGCTGTAGTGTATTTTATTCTATGTCATTGTTTACCTGCAACCACTAAATTGATTTCATGGCACACTAATAGTTCATGACATGCAGTTTGGAAAACACTGGACTAGATGATTCCAATTCATTAAGTGAAAAATCATGATATAATCCCTACAACATCTTTGCCTTCCCTTCTTCTTCACAGTAAATACTCATGATCTTTTCCACTCAAACGGCTTTAAAAGTGATTTTCCCAGGGTGCATGAATACTGCCAAACCCGACAGCAGAAGCAAGCCACAGGGATTCTGCAATAAAAAGTTAAACATCTACCAAAGGAACCCCTTCTACTCATAACGAAGTACATTTGAATCTTTGTAAACCATCAGGCAACAGCTAAATCAGGCAAAAGTCAAAATGATACTCATGCAGTGGCAGCAAACCACATAAATCTTGATTTTAATTAAATAAAAGATATTTCAAAGTAGTTGCATTCTCCCTTCCAAACTATAGAATCTGTTTCCTGAAATAAGAATATTCTGACTTTCTAGAATAGCATCTATTGTCACTTTTGTAGATTTTCTTAATTGGCTGCCTTCTGCTGCAACACCCCCACCTCATCCCACCTCCTTTCCACCATCTTTAGTAATGCCCCAGACTAGTGGTGTGTAGGAATCTCTTGTGAAAAATGAGCTTGCTTTGAGTAAGACAATTCTTCTCGATCACAACTGGAGTTTTTTCAGTATATAGCTGGGGAAAGGCCTTGTTTACTTCTCATTATAGCTTAAAAACCACCTAAAATATCATCTCTGCAAAGGTATTACAGTCTTGACATGGAATCCTAACAGTATCATTTGTGCTTGTCAATGATTTCAAGATGCTTTATTCTAAATCTTCTCTTGGTTTCTAAGTCTACAGGGTAAAAAAGAAATAAGTTCTTCTTCATAATTTATAATAAAATAAATTATATTTATATTATAATTTATAACAAATTATAAAAATAAATATTTTCATCATTATAGTTTATAAAATAAAATGTAAAACCTCCAAGTTTTAAGTTTAAAAAGCATATCAGTTCATAGATATCAGACAAATACTAATGTCAAAAACTTAGGTCCACTGTCCTATAATCAAAGCATTCTCTGTATTTTCCAAACTTGGCAAGACATATTTTTATTTTTAATTTTTGAACTACTAATTCTGGAGGGAAAACAAACACCATTAACTTCCTCTTCAGTCACTAGCTGCCTGTGCCATGTGTTTTTATCGCTTCCTGCCACAAGGAAATACATTTGGAACAAAGAAAGATATTCAAAAGAGAGTTCTCTAGGTTAATCTAAAATCATTCTTTCAGGAATTGAGAAAGAGTGTAAACATATTTCAGTAATGGCACAGGATGATAAAACTACTCAGAAAACCTTCACATTGCTTTATTACATGACTTCATCTAATGCTCAAAACAGGTCTGCAAAGATTATCTGATGAATAAACTGTTAAGTTAGGTAACTTTTCTTCACCCACACAGCTAATAAAAAGCAGAGGCAGAATTTAAATCCATTCTGTTTTATACCTAACCTCATGGTGAACACTATATCACACTGTTCTCCCTATGAGCCTTTTGATCAAATTGTAGGTTTTTACGTTATCCTATTCATCCAAACCATCACAGTTTTTTGTGTATGTGTGGTGGGGAAAGTGATCAGTAGAGGCTGTAGATGATGATAAGAACATGAGGACTGATTTACCATTTTACAGCTAAGTTGTGTTCAACAGTGATTTATTGAGTCCTAGGTACCAGGTAGTACACTAAATACTGGGGATCCTAAACAAAGGTACAAATTATAGTTCATGCCCTAAGGAGTCCGTAAGAAATTTTGTAAAAGCTGTCCTAGTCTGCTTAAGCTGCTATAACAAAATACCATAGACTGAGTGTTTTAAACAATATAAATTCATTCCTCACAGTCCAAGATGAAGGTGCTGGCAGATTTGGTGTCTGATGAGGGCCCTCTTCCTGGTTTGCAGATGTGCCTTCTAGCTATGTGCTCACATGGCCTTTCTTGGGTATATGCTCATGGAGAGAGAAATCTCTCTCTCCCTCTTCCTCTTCTTATAGGGGACTAATGCCATCATGAGGGTCTATCCTTTATGATGTAATGTAAACCGAATTATCTCCAAAGCCCACCCCCCTCTAAATATCATCACACTGGGGACTAGGGCTTCAGTATATAAATTTTCAACATATGAACTTCAATATATGAATGGGCTTCAACATATAAATTTCAGTCCATAACAGGAACTGAACAGGAAAACAAATAATCCCAATTACTTTGATACATGTAATTCCAAAAACATTATCACTTAATTGCATTTAACAAATATTTATTGATAGTGAAAGGAAAGTAAATTTTTGACAGTGGGTAAAAATCTATGAGACAGACAATATTCTCTACATTATACAAATGAAGAAACAGGCTCAGAGATGATAATTTCTCCAAGATCAAAAAAGTGAGGAAGTGAAGGATTTACACGTGAATCTACCTAGCTTCAAAACCCAGCCGCTTTCCATTGGAGCAGGAGAGCTGTAACCAAGGACAACAGCCTCCCTCACTGGCTCTCCTAGGGTGTACAAAGCATGGCCTTCCCTGGCAAGAAAGAGAGTAGCCTCAGAAGCCAGGTACGAACACACACAGCACATACAATCCCTCTTTATCAGAGGTGACTAAAGCCTGAATGCTGGTACAATAAAAGCAGGTCAGGGAACTGATTAAGAGCACATATCCTGGACCAGCCTGTCCCACCTGGAAAAAGAGAACATTCCACCCAGGATGAGAGTAGATCCACCAATTTCATGGCCAAACATACTATGACTATAATTCTCAAAAAATATTTCATAATGCTGAGTAACAGGAGAATAAAAATGCATACATATTTGAAATATTACATCAATATAAAAAAAGTATTTTAATGTAGAAGCAAATCAACCTAGCATTTGCTAGGTGACACAGATCCATTTATCCTTCTTCAGCTCTGAGAAAGTCAGTGTTATTCAGTGAATATCAAGGCATAGCAAAATTTTAAGGGTATACATCTGTTCTGGCACTGTGCAAAGTAGGTACTGAATAAATGTGCTGTGGATAAATGGATGGAGGAATGGCTAGATGCAGAAAATAATGAATTAGTATTCATATTACTTGATCATTTTTGGAATATATAATTAAATAATTTATTTTACTTAGGGATTTAAAATGATTTCTTCACCTTCCAATTAAATATCTATCCATATTTACTTCTAAGCCTAATTTGTATGATAGCCAAAGGGTCTAATTTTTCCTTTCCAGAAAAAAAACAATTACATGCTACTATTCTACTTGGAATTTTTAAAATTTGAGGTTCAAATTACTATATTTAAAAGGAATTTGGGGAAAGACAAATTACTGAGAAGAAAAACATGTGTGTGTATATATATACATATATATAGTATGATAATATAAGAGATTTTAAAAACTAGGTAATTTTGCTTATTAGTCACGCAAACTGGGAAAGATAAAAGAACAAGAGGAAAGCAAAGATCTTTATTTCAATGTACTACTTAACAGCCATTTCACTGATAATATAGAAAGTTTTACAGAACAATGACTCTACTCCATTTTACTTTCTGATTATTATCTGTCACTTGTTTCATAACCTTATTTTGTGAAAGTTTTACCTTGCAATATTAGGGGTCTTTTTATAATTCAGCTTGTATAATTCTGGGGAAGGACAAGCCATACACGTATACGTGTGTGTGTCTATGTCTGTCTCTGTCTCTCTGTGTCTCTGTCTCTGTCTCTGTCTTTCTCATTCTCTAAATTATATATATAATTTAGAAGTGGGACAATTCATATGCTAAACATTTATTTACAAGTTAAACTCCTTTATGTATTTCATATTTTTTCACAAAATATCTCATGCTC
This sequence comes from Globicephala melas, assembly GCF_963455315.2. Classification (NCBI taxonomy): domain Eukaryota; kingdom Metazoa; phylum Chordata; class Mammalia; order Artiodactyla; family Delphinidae; genus Globicephala; species Globicephala melas. Next base: position 70,165,588 of record NC_083322.1, on the reverse strand, counting down.
ATATAGATGTGAGAAAATCACCTCTTTGGAAAATTCACTTTAATTAATGTGGCTTTAGGTTTTTCAGCACTTGGTTTGCACCTTAGTGATGTGTGTGAAAGAGTGGCCAGGAGAACTCAGATATGACTAAGTGTCATAATGTCAGGTGGTCCTGGCTGATCTCAACACACAGTGTTAGCAGGAATCCTTGGGTGGTCACAGTTGTGTACCTGTGCTCTGAGCCTCTCTGAGGACCACCAGGCTTTACCACACCCCACAAGGCGTTGCAAATCCCCGAGAATTTTGGCTCAGTAGGTTCAAGTAGGGCCTGGGAACTTGTGTTTTAATAACTCCAGGGGCTTCTTATCAGACGAGCCTAAAAAACACTGATATCATGTATGGGAAGGAGCACACTGAGGGAGAAGGCTGGAAATGTGGTTCACTCTATACCCTGGACACGAGGAATAGCTCATGAGTATTGGCAAGTTTTGTAGACCACAGCAAGCCATGGAAGATTTGTGGGAAAGGAAATAACCAGATTTGTGCTTTGTAGGAGTCACTAGGCAACATTGTACAACTAGGCTAAATGGAGGAGAGACTAAAAATAGACTAGTTGGAAGACTACTATAATAGTGGTAAGCAAGAAGTAATAAGTGCGAAAAGTTGGCAACAAAAATGGAAGACAGAGTCAATCAAGATTGAAGCCAATCTGATATGGAGGGGAGCAGAGTAACAGTATCAAAAATGGCACCACGGTTTTAAGCACAGGTGGCTAAGAAGATATCTGTTATGGTCACAGAAAGAAAGAAGGTTAAAAGGATTCAGACCAGGTAAAGTATGAGCAAACGAATTAATAAATGAGTGGTCAAAAGAAAGGTCATTTTCTGGGAGAGGAAATAGGGGTTTTATCCCAGTTCTACCATCTCCTTGCTAGTAGGCGCTAGACATGTCACTTCAGTGCTCTGAACTTCAGTACCCTCATTTATAAATCATGCTAGTAAAAGAGGACTGCTGTGAAGATTAAATGATATTATATATAACATTTGATCCATAGTAAGCACTTAATAGACAATTTCATTTTTGCCTGCTTTTATTTTCCCTGACTTTTACTTTCAATGACTTAAAACCATTCCAGATACACAGAAGGCATTCAATATACACTTGTTGAATGAATGTATTACTACTGCTATTAGAAATTCTATTGAAGACTGAGAAAAGATCATGGGATTTGCCCATTAGACAGTAATCCGTGCACTTAGAGACTGCATAAATGCCTCGGGGTTTTGAACACTTGGGGGAAGTCAAAGCCAGTCCAAGTGTTTTGGTGAGGACATTCTAAATCAAGTAGCATTGTAGAGTACAAGTCTTTTTTTTTTTCGGGTTTTATTGGTTTGTTTTTTTATTCTGCATGTTAAAGAAATAAAGGCTTCCAGCTAGAAAATAAAAATCTGCTTTATTAACATTAATAGTTTTAAAAATCTTATACTTTATTTAGAGTTTTTACAGTATATTATCTCATTCAATCTTCAGCCCCTTGAGTTAAGGAATTCAGTTACTACTATCCCATTTCTATTTTAAAGATGCACACATTGAGATTCAGAGAAGTTGAGTGACCTTTAGGGCATGAGTGTCACAGTCGTGAATTTAACTGAGGTCTTTTGACCACAAGTTTGCAGAGTTTCCCATCTACATTCCTCAAGCCCATTCATGTTATCCCAAATGAGCTCTCTTCTGTGCTTCCTCCCACCCTAAGTGTTCCCTTCTACAATTTGGAAGTGAAGGGTAGAGCAGAATCTTGAGGGCTTTGGGAAGTTTTGAGAGTGCTGCTCCTTCCTCAAAATCCAACCAGCACCAGAGAACACCCATCCTCCAGCTAGCCCAGTGCCAGTGGCAGACACTAATGCCAGTAGCTCACCTATTCCCTGTTAGCTTCCACAGAAAAATCTGCCATTCTCTTGGGAAATATCAGGATGGGCTTCTTGGGAAGCTTTCCGGTGAAGAAGGTACAAGCCTTAACTTCTGATCTCAACCAATTGGTTAAACAGAAAAATTCATCTTCATATTGTATTACTGTAACCTTGTACCACTGCCCATGGTGTTGGGCTGCTTGAATTCACATCATGACTTTACCTCTAACTAGATGCACAACCTTGGACATGTTATTTATGTCTCTGAGGCCAGTTTCTCATCTTTAAAATGGGGATTTTAGAAAATAGTACCTACTCCATAGGGTTTCCACTATGATTAAACAAGATTCCACATATACAGCATGTGGCACACTTAGAACTTGAAATGTAATGAACACTCAATACACAGTCATTGCTATTCAGCAGTGCATGATATCTCAGTCTTACAGAGAAAGCAGCCCAGGACCAGAACGATCAAGGCACTTTGTACACAGTGACCAAACATCACTTTGTAACAGTAACCATGCTTTCATTATGGAGCAAAATACACCTAAGATAATCACTGAATTTTTCATTGCCTGCAAGTGTCACATTCACTCCACTAATTTTGAATTATTCATTTGTAAATTAATGTACACTTAGAGTTCATAAATTGGAATAATGGGGGAGAAGACTAGATGCATAGTTGAGATTCAACAATCTTAAATAAGAAAATGAGGCAGTTTAGAAACACAGAAAAAAAGGCTTTTTTAAAATGTACAAATATGTATTCTCACATATCCTTGAAACAATTAATATCTAAATGAGATTAATTTGTCTCCTTTCAAAATAGAAGAACTAAGAGTTTAGTTTTCATAACTAATTAGCCAATATTTCCTTTTTTAGAAACTATATGCCATCTCCTAAAGCGTAAGAATTTTATATTTATTTACTTTCTCCTACTCTTTTGTACTTCCCTGATGTTTCTTTTAATAGTAGTTCTCAACACTGGTTGCATATTATAATCACTTTGGAGGTTTAATAAATACCCACGCCTAGGCCCCAGAGAAGTCCGATTAAGTAAGAATCACTGAGCTTGGGGTTCCCATTTCAGGTTTGCTTTTGTTTGTTAAGCTCTACAGATGATTTTAAGGCAGAGTCCAAATTGAGAATCACTAGCTTACTCAATGTCTTTCAAACAACCGAGTGATGGACATCTTTGCCTTGATTGCTATCTATAAATGAAGCTTTTTTTTACTTCAAATCGTAAAACTACTTACTCTGAAAGCCAGTCTTGACTTTGAATACAAGTTAGTCTGATTTCCCTTGATTCTAATCAAACACTTCTGTGAGATTCCCAATTCCATCAATTTTCCTTAGAAAGTTAGGTGAGATAAGTCATGTAAAAAGACCACATTATACCTAGCACTCAATTATAGTACTAGAAAAAAAATAGGACATACAGGATACAGATTAGAGCTCTGCAGTGTTTTGTTAAGAATGTAGGTATGATGTTAGTATCTAAGAGTTGAAATTATAAATTAATGAGAAAAATGTGACTTCATGAAAACCGGCACAAGAAATATAACAGTATAACATTAAAATATTTGACACAACCATAAAGTTATTCTGAAATTCTTTTTATTCAATACCTGAAACCTTCAAGTAAACCTGCTAGATTCAGACTGTGGAATAATGAGGGGAAAAAGAACAAGACCAGCATGGGAAACGATCTGGTTAAACTGACAAGAAACAAAAATAGGGCTTCCCTGGTGGCACAGTGGTTGAGAGTCCGCCTGCCGATGCAGGGGACACGGGTTCGTGCCCCGGTCTGGGAAGATCCCACATGCCGCCGAGTGGCTGGGCCCGTGGGCCATGGCCGCTGAGCCTGCGTGTCCAGAGCCTGTGCTCCGCAACGGGAGAGGCTACAACAGTGAGAGGCCCGCGTACCGCAAAAAAAAAAAAAAAAAAAAACCTACAGCAGAAAGGTGAAGCAAGGCAACAAAGTCATTTACTATTTGGGATGGGACAGAGCAGGGAGCTGGCATATAAAAAGAAAGAGGAAAGGCATAATTGTATTTGCTCAAAAGCGAGCAAAATTGCGACAGAGACAAAGCTGGAAACTGTGATAGAACCTGGAAATGATGGTCTTTCTCAGCAGTGTGGAAAGACCTATATACATCAGAGTTTCCAGAGACATTCACAAAAGGATAGTTCAAGTTCCAGTTGAGAAAAAATTACAAATTTATGTGTAATAATTCTAAAAGAACACTAGATCCTTTACTATGTTTTTTACAATTATAGCTTTCATGTACCAATATAGCAAAGTCATGACATATTTTCTAAATAAGGAAACTGGGGCAAAGGGAGATTTAATGAATAACAGATAGGTGACAGGTAACACTTGTTTCCAGAGCTTATGTTTAAGTCCCTGGGCTTTTACTAATAACTTCAAATATGCATTTGTATAATTTCTCATTAATAGACAGATAAGGTAACAAAGTATTCAAAGCAAGAGATACGGGTTTATTTAGACCTGATGAGTGTTAACTCTTTTTTTCACAGGAGTTGGGGGGTGGGGTAGAGAATGCTAAGGAGTATAAGGGAAGCAGAAGCAAAAAGATCAAACCTCTTCGCCTCATATATTGGTTAAGAACATATAACCACAACACGATGTAAACATTTCCTTAATGATCCTACAGTTATGACAAGCAAAATAAACAATCCAACTTCACATGTCCCTATTCCCTAAGGACCTCAGGTTTACCTTGTAGTTTAAAAATTAGTCACTCATTTAGACTGGAGCAAATTTCTATGGATTCAGGGAGTTTGCTATCAACTAATGGGTTATGGCGTTACTGTCAGTGGATGCTACCCCATAGGAGGCTGGACCATTGCATCATTCAGGGTAAAGACATACTTGTTATGTGTATGACAAACAAAAACCTACCCAAAGACGTATCTCAGAGAACTGTGAGTGAAAGACATGCAGTGCTTGCCTGTTCCACATCTGTTCTTTTCATGATCTTTAGAAAATAAACATCCTTGCAGATATTAAAGGAACGCTGTATGACTAGATATATGCCAAAGTAAGAGATCACTCTGTCCATCGAGTATCATACTGCAATACTGTCAAGCCAAAAACATATCTTTAATGGAGACACAAAGTTTAAGATCCTAATTTAATCTCTATGAAGACTTCACCTATTATATTAATGTGCTTATAAGTTCATTATCTTAAATAAGAGGAATTGAACACATATAGATTGAAAAGTCGTAAGTTGTTAAACCAGCTGTTTTCCCTTATACATATTGTACTTAAAGTCCTCAGACACCAAGTATATAAAAAGTTACTCTTAATAATACAGTATGCAAAAACTGCATCAATTTTTAAAAGTTTAAAGAATGTTGGACCAATGAATTCTAAACGAACTTAAAACAATTTCCTGCTTAATCACAACTCAAAATCCTTTTAACTCTTTTTTCTATTCTTAACTATAGTGTGTATTTTTTATAGGGAGGGAGGTAGCTCACAAGTGTTGCAACAGGGAGAGCTCCAAGGTACTAAAAGGAAAAAAGGGTGTAGGTCTGCTTCTACCACTGTGCTAGCTAAAGCCGTTCCAAATTTAGAGACTTTTCCGCATTTAGGGAACTGAGCATGCGGCTGCAAGTCTTGCGAACAATAAGCACCCTATTGCAATGTTTATTGTTCAAGGGACAGAAAGGCTACCCCAGAAAGAGAAAAAAACATTTCAATGGGTAGAACTAAAGAGAGGCAAAAGAACATCTCAAAACCATCATTCAGAAGTGAAAAGAACAGAAAGTCAACAAATGAACACGTAAAAAGAAAGAAAGGGAAGGGATATTATTTTCCAGAGATCGAGCAGATTGATTTTGCTCAGGTTTTTTCAACAGCTTCCCCACCCTCAGATATAGCACCACTACCATAGGCCTCCTCTGAAAGCCCTTCGTTCTTCACTTATTTGGCTCCTTTTACATGCTTGGCATCGTACTGGTTAACTAAGCAAGCAACCAGGAGTAAAACAGCCAACTGCTTTATTTTATGCCAAAAGAAAAAGTATCGAGAAGATATGCCTTGCTCTCAAAAGCTTACTTTGCTACTGAGCTATTACTAAGACAACCCCCAGCATCAGGAGATAAGTTCCATAATTAACAGAGGTAGCAGATGTCAGAGAGGCCAAGGGTCACCCAGGCAGGCTTCACAGAAGAATGGAATTGGAGTCATGTCTTGAAGGATAAATAAAGACATTTCCCAAGATCTGGAGAGGTGGAGGGTTTGGGGGAAAGGCACTCCCAGCAATGAGAAAAAGGTGCATTTAAAGGTCTGCAAGCAGGAAAGTAGGACCTGGGGAAAGGCATGCATCTCCACATGGTGATCAGAACAGAGTTCAGGGTTCACTGAGGAGAAAAAGGAAGATAAATCTGGAAAGGGTACCAGTATACCTCAGGCAGAGGTTATGGACAGCCACTGACATTTCTTAAAGAGGGCAGTGACGTGATCAGATTTAGGCTGAAGGAAGAGTAATCTCATAGTAGAAAACAGACTTGCTACCAGGAAGTTCAGAGCCAAATCCATTCCTTTTCTAGCAACTTTACAGAACCTGAGTATATGTACTAAAGGTGTTTACTTTATCCGATTTTCCTTCATTTCCTTTCCTTTTCATGTATTTTATTTTTTAAATTTATTATATAGATCCCAAATCCTTTTTTAGAGTTACGCAGCATAAAAGCAAAAGAAAGAAAGAAAACTCAGAAAGGTAGGAAGGCAGATGGGCAAGCGGATTATCAATTCTCCCAACAGAAGGGAAAATGAACTTTACTTTGACATGTTTTATTGAAATTCAGAAATTCAAGAGCACACATTACCTAACACAAGTTATGGTATATATTCTTTTTCCTCTTTCTGGCTTCCTGACTTTTTCTACTAATTTCTAGGTCCTTTCACTGAAATACTATTACTTTAAAATCTGTTTTACTGTTTATTGTTTCACTTTAAACATAAAGCCAAAATAAGATACATTCAATTCTCCATTAAAAAAGTCAAGCACCATATTATAGGCATAAAGATACAGATATAACCAAAAATACTATAAAAACAATGCAAAAATAATTTTCATAGTCATACGCTCTTATTTTCTTAAAGCGGTTTTTAAAATATCTCTAATTATAATACTTATTTCATATAACATATAATGAGGGGAGAAAGGACTTCAGGAAGAATTACTTCACTATCACTGGGTTAATAATTTATTACAACAGTATGCCCTAAATGACAGTGATATTTCCAAAACGTCCACATCCATGAACACATTGGGCAGACATCTGGGATCTCAGTGACAAGCCAAACAAGTAATTATAATGACTTCAAATATTTTTCCTACCAGATAGAGATTTTTAAAAGAGAGGTTCAAGATAAAGTTTTGGCTTCGTCCATTTGTACAGCAGTCTTAGATCTCCAGAAAGCACTCGAAATTTCAAGATCAGAAAAACGTAAGTAAGGTAATTAAGCAGCCTTTCCAATAACAATAGACCCAGAAGGTGTCACCAGCTTTTATTAAACATGCTTACAATCTCAGAGAGCCCAAACCTCATAACTAGTTTTTCTTATTAATGATTTGTTCATATGTCATTTCAGCATTTCTTTCTGAAGAACAATTTCCTCTGAGAGTGCAAGATAAAAGATGATTGCCCACATGTGTGCAGCTATGATTATCTGCCCTCTCTCAGGACTCACAGAATTCCAAGGAGGGCAAAATTATTAGGGCAAATTGTAACTCCAGAGGAAATTCCCCAGCTCGGCCAGTTGCCAGTGGAGTTATAATATCAACAATGAAGAGAAAGTTCTCTTGGAAGTTAAAAGTCTGGAAGAAAAGGTTAATTATTCAGTGCTGCTTGACAAGCAACCATCTATCATAAAAGGAAAGAGCCTTATATAATCAAATGCCAGAAAGTTATCATGAAAAAGACTTCAAACCATTTCACAGACTACCTCAGAGCTTTACTATTTCCCGTTAATCAATACAAGATTTTAAAGAAAAACTCACCAATAATTTAGTCATGAGTCTTTCATTTTGCATATTAAAGTATCTCTGAAGAAACACAAATCAACACACAGAACATGCATTGATAAAATGTATTGATCGTAATCTGCAAGGATAAGCGTGACAAAATCAAACCCGTAACAATGCCTCACCTATTAAAAACTCAGAATTTTCTTGTTCTATATAGCAAGCTAGAAAGAACCAAGAAAATAAAAGGGTTAGGGAGACAGTTAAAGTGTAATTACAGGGACTTCCCTGGCGGTCCAGTGGTTAAAACTCCACGCTCCCACTGCAGTGGGCACGGGTTCCATCCCTGGTTGGGGAGGTCCCACATGCTGCCAGGCGTGGCCAAAATAAAAATAAAAATAAATAAATAAAGTAAACAGCATCATAACAACAAGCTCTTTGAACATTTTTTTAAAAATGTAATTACAACATGTAAGAAAAAACCAAACATATGTATTTTGCTCATAAAAGAGATCTTTGTACATTGCCCCAGAACTTATAGAACTTATCTTACTAAACAATTTTATTTAGCACAGTTCTTCACTTTCTAACCTTACAACAAACTAGAGACAATAAGTCATAAGAGAAGACTGCTTATATATTGACATTCTCAAACGATGACAGATGTTATAAACAAAAGGCTGTCCATGTGTATTTTGCAGAAGTACCAAATTTTGCTTATGGATCTTCAAAAAGCCTAGAATTGCTTTATAACTGCATTCATGAAAAAAATCAATGTAAAACAAGTATCTATCAACCATTGCTTATTTGGCCTAGATTTTCATCATAATACATAAACTATGAAGTTGTTTAAAACTGTGACTCCAATATGCAATAAAAAGCAAACATAAGAATTGTGAATATTACTTCTTCCTCAGTATACACGCAACTATAATTTCAGATAAACTGACATGATATTTTTTTTGCAGTCTCCAGCTGGCACTCACATGACTTTTGTACACTAGTTAAGGAAACATAATATTCTACATTATACATATTATTCCCATTTTCTGGAAAGTTCCCACTAACAACAAGAACTTGAATTTTCTAATAGCTACACTGCTTCACTACCTAGCATGATTCTAAAGAAAGATTCCCTTAAGTAACTCTTAGAAAATGTAGATAAACTGATTTGTCCTGACTTTAATGTGTTTCTATCTCTTTAAAGGAATCTTACTTAACTCTTTAATAATTGGTTTAATCAAGAGTACATTAGGAAGGGGGTTTCCCTGGCAGTCAGTGGTTAAGACTTCACCTTCCAATGCAGGGAGTGCGGGTTCGATCCCTCGTCAGGGAGCTAAGATCCCACATGCCTCGAGGCCAAAAAACCAAAACATAAAACAGAAGCAACATTGTAAAAAATTCAATAAAGACTTTAAAAATGGTCTACATCAAAAAAATTTTTTTTAAAAAGAGTATAATAGGAAGTACTCCACCTCTTATATGCAATACCACATTGGTACTCCCAGGTAAATGTTTAAGACAAATGTGGTAGGGACTAACCAGCCGTTCACAAAACTTGTTTCATCCACTTCCTGGACTCCTGCTGGACTACATTTCCCAGCCTCCTTTGTAATTAGCTGTGGGCATGTGACTAAATTCTACCCAATGAAATGTGAACAGAAGCAACATGCTTATGGAAACTTTTCATACACAATGCACTTCTTCCATTTCTCTTCCATCAGCTTGATGTAGAGACACACATTAACCTTGGAATCCATGAGCTGAAGAAGTATAGTCACAAATTAGAAGCTGTCTTGGGCTCTGAATAGCCACTAGAAAAAGAACAACCTACCATTCAGGAAAACCTGTTTAGTCTTTGTATGAACAAGAAATAACCTTCTTGTCTGTTTGAACTAGTGCTACAATAATGAACACAATAAGAAATATATCAACTTAATTACCCACAAAAATAAATTGTGAAAAGCAAAGTGGAAAACAAATGAATATGCAAAGTAAATTTAAGCTGAACATTTTGGGAAAAAGTTTGTGCTTCATTTTTAAAGTACTGTCTCTCAGGAACTAGACAATGAATAAAATGCTCTCTCTGGTTTATCTTTCAAACTTGAATATCATATTGAGGAGTTTAGATTTAGCAATAGCACAAGAATGAATCACTTAACTGTGAAGTTACAGCAACAAAAAAATCTAAAACAATATTTAATAAATTAACATTCAGCATGCTTCACTAATACCGTACTCTGTGATCAAATTGTTACAACAAACGTCAAGGGGCTAATTTATTTCATTATCTTAGAATATTTTTCTTGAACACTACTTGACATAAGATAATTGTCTGGGAGCCTGAAAATATTTTAATTACACAGAGCTTACTGTAATAAGATTTGACCTGTATTTCATTTTAAAAAATACAGCTGATCACACTCATCTGAGGAAGCCATAACCTACTTGATTTGCCTTACGACTCTATTTCATTTACCATTCATTTTTTATGGTAACACACTGTGAACAAATTGAAGAAAAAATACCAACTTGGACACTGTGATATCTGTTTGTAGCTTTGTCCCGGTTTTAGTTTCCTACTTAATAACTAAATGGGACCACAGTGGGTAATGCACTAGAGCAAAAGTGGTGAATCATTAAAGAGTTCATAAATTTTAAAAACAGGGGCAGGCCTTATGGGCCCCATATGCTTCTAGAAAATTGAACCATGAAGCTTTTATCAGTCCTCTTTAAAAATGCTTGCAGTGAAGGTTTTATTAATGCTTGCCCTCAAATTGTTTATACTACTTAGCATTTTCATAACATTTTTTATCTCAAAGAACTTTTTGATCATCAGTTAAAGCTACTCTACATTTCTATAAGAGAACTCAGCTGTTTAGCAAAACAGAGGCATGAAGGGAAAACTCAACTAATTTTCGCCTAAGATTTGCCAAAGAAAAAAGAAAAGGAATAGAATATAAGATCCTGCCACAAACCTTTAGTTTGTATCAATAGCCAGGTCGTCTCACTCAGTGGGATGAAGTAGTTGTTTTAAGTGTTCCCACAATGGTGAAGAAAAGAGAAATTAGCCACCTATATGCAATGGGCTTTGAAAACTAATATTATAGGACTTTGCTATACAGCTAATAGTAACTCTGCCATCCAAAGTCACCTAGGAGCCCCCAAGGCCACAACATTATAAATTCCAGGGGGCATGATGTCCATTGTGTTCTATGTTTGGAAAATTCCTTTGGGTGCATTTTCATCAAAATTACAATAAATTAGATTCATCAAAAGTAAAAGTCATACTGGAATCATTCTAGGGCTGATACAGCCGAATTTAGTTATTCTTAAAAATGTCCAGGCTCAAATCATGTTTTCTATAACCTTGGGATCATTCCAAAAAACTGATCTGGGTTAAAATAGGTAGAAATTTGTTCTGAGGAGGAAAAAAATATAAGAATCTCTTTGGTTCATCTCCACATAAAACAGGGTGGCTTGCTGGCAGAGAATACACATAAGCCCTAGAATTTCACCACAAATTATTACCTCCTCTAGTTTTCAACACTGCTAGATTTTTATTTATCAGAAAGCAAAATGACTGAGCTATAGTTTAGCTCACAGGACGAATACCTATATTAAGATGGAATTTAATGATATATTTGTTTTTCTAGAGTCTCAATGAAAAACACTAATGCTTGTTGAATAGATTAAAGAACAATTCGGCACTTTGCCAAGTCACAGTGAAGAGCGCTATAAAATATGTTATCTAATACCCCCTCCAGGTCCACTGTGTAAGTCTTTTTTTGGTGGGGGTGGGGGGAGGGTGCTCCAAGACTCTGTATTTTTAACAAGAGCATCAGATGATTTTTATTATCTGACACGTTTGGAAAACTCTAGAGTAGGTAAGCCCTAAAGTCTTTCCTTCTGAAATTTGGCAATCCTGATAAAAATAAATTGCCAGAAATGGCATCCATACTGCTATACAGAAGCAATTAACTTCTGTTCCTATATTTATTAAAATACGTAACACACTGAATGGACCAAAACTATTTACACTTCTGTCTCTCCCACTAAAGGGTACTGTTCATAGGGCAGAAACCATGTTTTTAATACTCTTTGTGTCCCCACAGAGTAACACACTGCTTAGCACAGAATACATGCTAAGTTTTAAATGAATGACTATCTTAACTGCAGCAGCTAGCTGCCAGTCTCATCCACGTAGTCCTCTCTCCACTCAGGCTCTCAGTGCCCAAAAGCAATACCCAGTGCTCTAACTTAGAACATTATTGGGGCAGCAAGATTAAAATAAAAACCAGTGAATTCTATATTCAGAAATCAGTACTTATTGTTTGACTGCATATATGATCAAGACAGTAACATTTAGTATTTGATATCGACTGTATTTGAATATGGATAGAGAACTTTTATGAGAATTGTATCAATGCCTGGGGAAAATAAGAGTTTACACTATCTGAAATACTGACTATTAAAGAATTTCTGGAACAACTGGAGTGAGACTATTTTTCTGGTGCACAATAACTCCTTAGAGCCCTTTGCGGAACAAAAGCAAAATAAATGGATGGTGACTGCAATAAGACCAATTTAATTCTCTTTTTATATAGTTTTTTTAAAAAAAGGAGATGTGAGAAAAACACTTTTTCTAAGTCAAACGATTAGGTTATCTCTCACCAGTAGAATATATATGGTACTGTAAGATACAGGCTAATGGTAGCAAAAGACTGTTTTAATGTTTGTGGCCAGCATTTTCCTTTATATATATGCAAAGTGCATTTCAGGTCTCTGATCACAGTTTGTACTTGGAATAAACAGAAAAGACTCCCACCCATCTGTGCTATGACTTTCTTCAACTCCGAGTTCATTCATGAGAACTTCCCAAACATAATTGATTAAGACGTCTGTATAATGCTGCTCTCAACAGACCAGAAGTATTTATAAGAAAGAAAGTACACAAGGACATTTTAATAGCTCTAGAGTCAAATGAGCTTCACTTGGTGGCTGTCTCATTTACCATCCACTCTTCTTCTAACTGAACCATTATCACAGCTGGCAAGAACCTCCTCATCAAAATAGCTGCCTGAAAGGACATTTTCATATTATAAAATCAATACTTTTGCGGGCAGGGCATGCTGATTTCAACTGTCAAATATTACCTGTTGTGAGCTAGTGTCAGGTATATGTGGTATTAATCAAAGTATTTGGTATTATTTTACTTTGTCTTTTTGAAAGGGAGTCCAGTGTATTTGACCATCTTATGTATTACATTTACAAATAGGAACTCTGAGTTTTTAAACAATGCTACAAGTTGCTATCATCTTGAGCACAAGAAGCTGAATTATTCATACTACTCCCTCCTTCTCCATATGCACCTTAAAGCATGGATTCACGTGCCCTTCCTATACAACCAACAACCTATGCTGGACAGACAATAAGATTCTTATTTAACCTCAAATCCCCTTTAATCATGTCTGTTTCTTCTCTCTCAAAAGTCAGGTGCATGCACACATCTGTTTTCCTTTTCTCTTTTACCTCACAAAGTTCAGTAAATGTTACTTCTAACCACCTGTTCCTTACATATATACATCGTTTCTATAACTTTTTTGCCCAATATACTTTACCTCTTAAGCGGTTACCTCCACAACAATAAAAATGTCACTCCCACCTTCTGTTCCACACATCAGACGAGAAAACCAAGAGTAGAATCACCCTGACACTGACCTCCCAAAAAACACATTACTTTTAGAATGAAATTAGATGTAATACAGACCTACCTGAGAAACGATCTAAGGTGCCCATAGACCACATTAAGTATCACCATAGAATTTCTCACCTGTTTGTCTCCCTGCCATTTGGCCCACTTTTCTTTAAACATGTAAAAGTTTTAAATATTTTTCATTACATTGTACTGATGCTCTTTTCCAAATAAGGTTGTCAAAATAGTTCTATATTCATTCATTGCAAAGTAGTTACCTTTAAATAGACCTTGATGGGTTAAACTGGGAGTCTAATCGCTTACAATAACGTTCTAATGGGATTATGTGTTTCACCTTAAAAATAAGTGGGTCCATTCTGAAATTTTGCCATTTGCAACAACATGAATGGACATGGAGTGTATTATGCTGAGTGAAACAAGGTAGACAGAGAAAGACAAACACTGTATGATAGCACTAATATACAGAATCTAAAAAGTACAACAAACTAATGAATATAACAAAGAAGAAACAGACTCAGATATAGAGAATAAACTAGTGTTTACCGGGGGGGGAGAGGAAAGGGGAGAGGAGCAATATAGGGGTAGGGGATTAATAGATACAAACCACTGTATATAAAATACGCTACAGGCATATATTATACAACATGGGGAACATTAGCCAATATTTTACAACAACTATAAATGGAGTATAACCTTTAAAAAATTGTGAATCACTATATCGTACACCTATAGCTTATATAATATTGTACATCAACTATACTTCAATAAAAAAAGAAAGAAAAAAAATGGGTGCAAGTCCATACATGCTAGAAAGATGCTAAAGAGAGATGATATAGACACTGAAATTGCTACACTTGCACTATCTAAAAGTCAGTAAATTTTATAAATTGAGTTTAATTATAATTTGGAATCAAAAATTTCCCTTATAGTTTCATCCTTCATTAACCTGGATGGGATCTGCATTTTGTGCCCATTGCAAGATTACATATCCAGGTAGAAACGCCATTTCAAATGTTTCATTTGGATACAGTTGTCACTGTCAAAAAGTCTATTTTCCCATGATTCAATCTGACCTGTCATTCTTCTGTGAAGTGAAAATGGGAGGTAAAGAAACAATGTACAGAGGACATGGGGGAGGTGGGTAGAGAATAATAAAGGGACATGGACAGTATTATAAAAATATATAAGAAGTATAGTTTCTGATCCTGAGAATTAAAGACAACCCCCTGTATAAATTCTAGACAGTAACTTAGAGAAATGGAGTAAGTTTTCTGCCACATCTGTACGTAGCCAATTTGTCCCCATTGCTTTTAGTATGTTTTTTAATGATTCCAACACATTTTACCACAAGAAAAAAAAATGTTTGGCTATGGTATTTCTAAATTAAATGTCTCTTTTAAATTATGTAATTTTGAAACAGTAAATTTATATATAAATAAATAGAATATATATTTAAAATACAATACATAGATATAAAAATGCAGATATCATTTTAAGTTCAATTCAACAGAAAGGATCGTAAAACTGTGCCATGATTGTGATGAGTAATGCAGGTCACACAGAAGGCTACCTGTGAGGGTGGCGGCGTGGGGGAAGGAGAGGGTGGAGAGCAGGCAGGGTGGAGGAAGGAACAAGTAGAGCAGGCTAGACCAGTGCTTCCCAAAGTGTAGTCCCCAGACAGCAGCAGCATCACCTATGGGAACCTGTAAATACTGCAATTCCTGGGACGCGCCTAAGACTTGAATCGAAAACTGTGGGGATGGGGCTTGATTTTAAAAGCCCTCCCTCTGATGTTAAAGTTTGAGAACCACTGGGCTACAGGGACTCAGAGATTAAGAGGCCTAGGTAACTCTTCATCTTCTTATTCAGATGATAACGCCGATTATAAATCATGACTGTGACTAAAGACTCTGGAATATCTTTACTACATCATTTAGAATCAACAGTTACAGTTATACTCTCCAATAATTTCCAGATCCAAATTCAACACACAAGCTGGCAGCCTGCTGGGGATGTGAGGAAGGTTGATGAGACACTAGAATTCCAGAGCAACTGATCTGGGTGTGGCCCTCCACAGAGTGAAAATCTTGGCAAAAAACTTCCCTTCATAAACTCTGAATAAAATATTACACTAGCTTCAATCTAAGGAGTTGGATAACTCAAGGATATCAATATGCTGAAAGATTTTTTAAAGAATATACAGAAATAAATACTCCCATAATGATCCAAACAGAAAATTCTTTTTAAATTTGTCCATGTTTAACATGTGATATCTGAAGCTATTCCATCATTCTCAAGACTTGGATTGTGTTTGTTCCAAAAGCGACACCCTGTTCCTGGAGAAATGGGTGTCAGCTGTGCTGATCACAACACTACATGAGCCACGCTTTACACTGGACTCAGAGGAAGCAGGTGCTGAGATTAAACATAATTAAATATGTATATAGGAAACAGGAGTGGCAGCAAAGAAGGGTGGGGAAGAGAAATATCCTTCCTGTGTGTCAAAGAGATCGAGGGGGAGTAATCCACAGGCTGACTTCCAAAGCCCACAACACCATTTAAAAACATACAGACACGTATTGAGTCAGAAGACCCTGGGTGTGAATTAGATGCCTAAATCATATTTAACAAATACTTATAACTTCATAAAATTCAATCCAAATGTTACATTTGTAGCAGAAGAATTAAAGCCCACTGCTCAGATAACAACACAAATGAAATTAATTGCGTGGAAAGCAAGCTTACGTAATAAATAGAGGATTGGCTATAGAAGACAAAATTCAAAATTCATAATATCAATCAATCTTCATCAGGAAAAAAAAAAAGTCCTTTCACAACTTAAATTGCTTAGTTTGAAGCAACACAAAACAACATCTTTCATATTAAGTCTATTAATGGTTTAAGAAGCAACCAGACTGACCGGACTGTACTGGTGAACTCATCATGCAAATCAGGAGAAGAACTGATGAGCTGGGATGCAGATTCACAGCCTTTCTTTAGCTGGCAATGTCGGTCCACGAGAAGCTGGTAGAGGGGAAACCTAGAATGTAAGAAAAATGCATGTGTATTATATAGGTTATATCAAGCCACACAGGAAAAGAAACACAGAGAACCAGCGTTGAGTCTCAGCTCAGCCACAGCTCGATGGAGGGTCTTTGAGGCAGTCACATCAACCTCCCAGGTGTCTTAAGTCTTCATTTATAAAAGAGCAAGTTTACCAGTCATGCTTAAAGAACAAAAATACTGCGAACACCAAAATAAAATAATAGGTGTAGAAGGAATCTGTGAAAAGCACTTTATATAATTAGTTTCCTATTTACTATTGTATACTAACTTGTTTGCTGTTATCATTATTACAGGAATTTTTTTTTTGGAATTCTGGATATAAGAATCTCATTACATAGTATTCTTAACTATCAATATCACAGATTTCCTTCTAGAGATAAGGACTTCTTGGCCAAAAAAAAACTTAATAGACTAAAAAATTGGGACAAAAATACCATAAACTACAGGGTGACAGAAAACTCCCATTACAATTTCCATTTCTTCTTGAAATCTTTTGCAATCTTGTTCCAGCCAACAGTAATAACAACCATACTCTTTCTAGGAGTGGCACTTACAGGATGGACTTCTTGAAAGGAATTTAAGGGACTTTCTGGACACTTCAGCAAAGAGCAAGTGGAAGAACATTTTCCTCACAACTTACTGGAATGTCAAAGTTTAAAAAAAGAAGAGGAAAAAGAAGCTTTTAAAGTTGCACTTAATGAGTTTCTTACTAAAATAGTATATCCCAATTGCACTATTTTTAAAGACAGTATGCTGTAACTCTGAGAATTGTACATCTCTTTATCTTGAGAATCCAACATATTTATTGTGACTCGTTTTCCCATCAGTATTTTGAAAGTGTTATTACTATTTTTGCCCAAATGTATAAAGCAGGATATAAATACGCATTTCCCTTGAAGAACTATGTAACATCACTAAGAATACCTATAATACTTCAAAAGGTCCAAAAATACAAGTATGCCAGTTATTAAAATCAGTTAAGTAGAGTCATCAGTTCTAACAGGCTAATTCTCACCACATCTTTTGTGCTGGATATACATTAAGATTTAGAAACAATAAAAAGTATATTTTTATAAATCCCCTTCAAAAATTATACTGATGTTTTTATTTTATCAGCATTATTTAAAGAATCTTAATTTCCAGGTTGATGAGAAAGCAATATTTCTACAAAAAAAGATGAAAAATGAAGAGCAAAAAATTCCTTTGATTTCGGTACCAGCAAACAGACATTCTGACAGTGGCTTCTAAATAAAAAGATGTCAATATTATATTTTAAAGTAATAACATCATTTGCATAGTTCTTTACAGTTACAAAGTACTTTTAGACATGTTACCATATTTTATATCATTTTCACATCAACCATGCTAATAGATACTTGTAACTCCCCTCCCTACCCTTACAGGTAAGAAAACTGAGATATCATATGCTTCATAATTAAAAGGAAATGAAGCAAAATCAAAGTTAAAATTGAGTGAAATGTGAATTTATAGACTATCTAAAATTGATGAATGTGGACTTTGAGATTTTTCGCATTTTTTTTTACATTGCAGTCTAAAACATTTTTAAATGTTCTTAATACATTCTTGATTCTCAAAGGCACGATTTGATTTTAAATTAAAAATAACAAAAAGCGAGGGACAGGAAACCTTAAGAGAATATAAGTGAAGCAGCACTAAAAGGTACCTTCCACCGGAGGCATAGTTACTCTGTGTTTTAAA
The DNA here is from genome assembly GCF_963455315.2 of Globicephala melas. NCBI lineage: Eukaryota > Metazoa > Chordata > Mammalia > Artiodactyla > Delphinidae > Globicephala > Globicephala melas. The sequence continues at coordinate 70,147,193 of NC_083322.1, read as the reverse complement.
AAAAATTATTTTTAATCTATAATGTCACTTAGTACAGTTGATACTTGTATATCTACAAATATAACTTAGTTTAACCAATAATTTCCAACAGTTGAACAGTGGTAATACATACAAAGCCAAAGATTTACTACTTGTCCCAAAATCTAAAATTAAAAAGATGTTTCTGGGACTTCCCTGGTGGCGCAGTGGTTAAGAATCTGCCTGCCAATGCAGGGGACACGGGTTCCATCCCTGGTTCAGGAAGATCCCACATGCCACGGAGCAACTAAGCCCGTGCGCCACAACTACTTAAGCCCGCATGCCTAGAGCCCATGCTCTGCAACAAGAGAAGCCACCGCAATGAGAAGCCTGCGCACAGCAACAAAGAGTAGCCCCCGCTCACTGCAACTAGAGAAAGCCCACGCGCAGCAACAAAGACTCAACACAGCCAAAAAAATAATAAAATAAATTTATATATAAAAAAAAGTTTCTATTTCTACACACTTCTGCTGTTTATTTCCACAAACACGCATAACAACTGTCCACGACATGCTGATTTATGGCTACTTACATAATTGTGGAGTTTTGTCTTCATAGCTCTAGACTTGAGTTGCAAAGTGAATCTCAGATGGAAATATGAATTTGGCTTCCAAAATCTTACCATTAAATACCTTTCTAAAATTTAAACTACTATCCTGCCATTCAACCTTTTAATAACTGCCTAATCATGACATATTCTTCTCACATTATGAAAGCCTTGTTATCTGAACACTGTTATCAAGAAAATTAATATGCATTTCTATGTTGATACATACTGGTTTCCATTTATTACATCTGCATTTCCAATGAGCCATATTAAACCAAAGTTATCACAATAACTATAGCTGCATAACTGAAATATGGTCATTTAAAGAGCTCTCCTAAAATGTTTCAGGGATATGGATCCTCTACACATATGTGCATACAGGTAGGGGTGTGTGTGTGTGTGTGTGTGTGTGTGTGTGTGTGTGTATGTGTGTGTGTGTATGCATCATAGGCTCCATAAGTTTCCCTTGACTAATGGACAACAAAATCAATGGATTGGCAGCCCTATTTCAGGGACAAAATTGATTTAGAATTGGGCACAAATTAAGATCATTTTTAGCTGCTTGGAAAAGAAAGAGGAGTCAGTGGGGGAATATTTGTCAATAAGAAAGGGCAATTTGTTCTTAAATCTTCCCACACTTCTTTATCTAAATGGACTACAGAGAAACAGACTATTTTCTTAGAATGGGGAAGTTTTCCCCCAGAATATTAGTAATTCTTAAAATAAGTCTGAACAAGAAATAATAGGACCTGCCCACCAGAAAGACAAGATCCAGCCTCATCCACCAGAACACAGGCACCACTCCCCTCCACCAGGAAGCCTACACAACCCACTGAACCAATCTTAGCCACTGGGGACAGACACCAAAAACAACAGGAAATACGAACCTGCAGCCTGCAAAAAGGAGACCCCAAACACAGTAAGATAAGCAAACTGAGAAGAGGGAAAAACACACAGCAGATGAAGGAGCAAGATAAAAACCCACCAGACCTAACAAATGAAGAGGAAACAGGCATTCTACCCGAAAAAGAATTCAGAATAATGATAGTAAAGATGATCCCAAATCTTGGAAATAGAATAGAGAAAATGCAACAAACATTTAACAAGGACCTAGAAGAACTAAAGATGAAACAAGCAATGATGAACAACATAATAAATGAAATTAAAAATACTCTAGGTGGGATCAATAGCAGAATAACTGAGGCAGAAGAACAGATAAGTGACCTGGAAGATAAAAGAGTGGAAATAACTACTGCAGAGCAGAATAAAGAAAAAAGAATGAAAAGAACTGAGGACAGTCTCAGAGATCTCTGGGACAACATTAAACGCACCAACATTCGCATAATAGGGGTTCCAGAAGAAGAAGAGAAAAAGAAAGGGACTGAGAAAATATTTGAAGAGATTATACTTGAAAACTTCCCTAATATGGGAAAGGAAATAGTTAATCAAGTCCAGGAAGCACAGAGAGTCCCATACAGGATAAATCCAAGGAGAAACACGTCAAGACACATATTAATCAAACTGGCAAAAATTAAACACAAAGAAAACATATTAAAAGCAGCAAGGGAAAAACAACAAATAACACACAAGGAATCCCCATAAGGATAACAGCTGATCTTTCAGCAGAAACTCTGCAAGCCAGAAGGGAGTGGCAAGACATATTTAAAGTGATGAAGGAGAAAAACCTACAACCAATATTACTCTACCAAGCAAGGATCTCATTCAGATTTGATGGAGAAATTAAAACCTTTACAGACAAGCAAAAGCTGAGAGAGTTCAGCACCACCAAACCAGCTTTACAATAAATGCTAAAGGAACTTCTATACACAAGAAACGTAAGAAAAGGAAAAGACCTACAATAACACACCCAAAACAATTAAGAAAATGGGAATAGGAACATACATATCGATAATTACCTTAAATGTAATGAATTAAATGCTCCCACCAAAAGACACAGACTGGCTGAATGGATACAAAAACAAGACCCATATATATGCTGTCTATAAGAGACCCACTTCAGACCTAGAGACACATACAGACTGAAAGTAAGGGGATGGAAAAAGATATTCCATGCAAATGGAAACCAAAAGAAAGCTGGAGTAGCAATTCTCATATCAGACAAAATACACTTTAAAATAAAGACTATTACAAGAGACAAAGAAGGACACTACATAATGATCAAGGGATCGATCCAAGAAGAAGATATAATAATTGTAAATATTTACACACCCAACATAGGAGCACCTCAATACATATGGCAAATACTAACAGCCATAAAAGGGAAAATCGACAGTAACACAATCATAGTAGGGAACTTTAACACCCCACTTTCACCAATGGACAGATCATCCAAAATGAAAATAAATAAGGAAGCACAAGCTGTAAATGATACATTAAACAAGATGAACTTAATTGATATTTATAGGACATTCCATCCAAAAACAACAGAATACACATTTTTCTCAAGTGCTCATGGAACATTCTCAAGGATAGAAAATATCTTGGGTCACAAATCAAGCCTTGGTACATTTAAGAAAACTGAAATTATATCAAGTATCTTTTCCAACCACAACGCTATGAGACTAGATATCAATTACAGGAAAAGATCTGTAAAAAATACAAACACATGGAGGCTAAACAATACACTACTTAATAACGAAGTGATCACTGAAGAAATCAAAGAGGAAATCAAAAAATACCTAGAAACAAATGACAATGGAGACACGACTACCCAAAACCTATGGGATGCAGCAAAAGCAGTTCTAAAAGGGAAGTTTATAGCAATACAATCCTACCTTAAGAAACAGGAAACATCTCAAATAAACAACCTAACCTACACCTAAAGCAATTAGAGAAGAAGAACAAAATAACCCCAAAGTTAGCAGAAGGAAAGAAATCATAAAGATCAGATCAGGATTAAATGAAAAAGAAATGAAGGAAACAATAGCAAAGATCAATCAAACTAAAAGATGGTTCTTTGAGAAAATAAACAAAATTGATAAACCATTAGCCAGACTCATCAAGAAAAAAAGGGAGAAGACTCAAATCAATAGAATTAGAAATGAAAAAGGAGAAGTAACAACTGACACTGCAGAAATACAAAGGATCATGAGAGATTACTACAAGCAACTCTATGACAATAAAATGGACAACCTGGAAGAAATGGACAAATTCTTAGAAATGCACAACCTGCCAAGACTGAATCAGGAAGAAATAGAAAATATGAACAGACCAATCACAAGCACTGAAATTGAAACTGTGATTTAAAATATTCCAACAAACAAAAGCCCAGGATCAGATGGCTTCACAGGCGAATTCTATCAAACATTTAGAGAAGAGCTAACACTCATCCTTCTCAAACTCTTCCAAAATATAGCAGAAGGAGGAACACTCCCAAACTCATTCTACAAGGCCACAATCACCATGATACCAAAACCAGACAAGGATGTCACAAAAAAAGAAAACTACAGGCCAATATCACTGATGAACATAGATGCAAAAATCCGCAACAAAATACTAGCAAACAGAATCCAACAGCACATTAAAAAGGATCATACACCATGATCAAGTGGGGTTTATTCCAGGAATGCAAGGATTCTTCAATATACGCAAATCAATCAACGTGATACACCATATTAACAAATTGAAGGAGAAAAACCATATGATCATCTCAATAGATGCAGAGAAAGCTTTCGACAAAGTTCAACACCCATTTATGATAAAAACCCTGCAGAAAGTAGGCATAGAGGGAACTTACCTCACCATAATAAAGGTCATATATGACAAACCCACAGCCAACATCATTCTCTATGGTGAAAAACTGAAACCATTTCCCGTAAGATGAGGAACAAGACAAGGTTATCCACTCTCACCACTCTTATTCAACATAGTTTTGGAAGTTTTAGCCACAGCAGTCAGAGAAGAAAAGGAAATAAAAGGAATACAAATAGGAAAAGAAGAAGTAAAGCTGTCACTGTTTGCGGATGACATGATACTATACATAGAGAATGCTAAAAATGCTACCAGAAAACTACTAGAGCTAATCAATTAATCCGATAAAGTAGCAGGATACAAAATTAATGCACAGAAATCTCTGGCATTCCTATACACTAATGATGAAAAATCTGAAAGTGAAATCAAGAAAACACTCCCATTTACCATTGCAACAAGAAGAATAAAATATCTAGGAATAAACCTACCTAAGGAGACAAAAAACCTGTATGCAGAAAATTATAAGACACTGATGAAAGAAATTAAATATGATACAAATAGATGGAGAGATATACCATGTTCTTGGATTGGAAGAATCAACATTGTGAAAATGACTCTACTACCCAAAGTAATCTACAGATTCAATGCAATCCCTATCAAACTACCACTGGCATTTTTCACAGAAGTAGAACAAAAAATTTCAAAATTTGTATGGAAACACAAAAGACCCCGAATAGCCAAACCAATCTTGAGAACGAAAAACACAGCTGGAGGAATCAGGCTCCCTGACTTCAGACTATACTACAAAGCTACAGTAATCCAGACAGTATGGTACTGGCACAAAAACAGAAAGATAGATCAATGGAACAGGATAGAAAGCCCAGAGAAAAACCCATGCACATATGGTCACCTTATCTTTGATAAAGGAGGCAGATATGGCAGTGGAGAAAGGACAGCCTCTTCAATAAGTGGTGCTGGGAAAACTGGACAGGTACATGTAAAAGTATGAGTTTAAATCACTCCCTAACACCATACACAAAAATAAGCTCAAAATGGATTAAAGACCTAAATGTAAGGCCAGAAACCATCAAACTCTTAGAGGAAAACATAGGCAGAACACTCTATGACATAAATCACCGCAAGATCCTTTTTGACCCACCTCCTAGAGAAATGGAAATAAAAACAAAAATAAATAAATGGGACCTAATGAAACTTCAAAGCTTTTGCACAGCAAAGGAAACCATAGATAAGACCAAAAGACAACCCTTAGAATGGGAGAAAATATTTGCAAATGAAGCAACTGACAAAGGATTAATCTCCAAAATTTACAAGCAGCTCATGCAGCTCAATAACAAAAAAACAAACAACCCAATCCAAAAAAGGGCAGAAGACCTAAATAGACACTTCTCCAAAGAAGATATACAGACTGCCAACAAACACATGAAAGAATGCTCAACATCATTAATCATTAGAGAAATGCAAATCAAAACTACAATGAGATATCATCTCACACCAGTCAGAATGGCCATCATCAAAAAATCTAGAAACAATAAATGCTGGAGAGGGTGTAGAGAAAAGGGAACACTCTTGCACTGCTGGTGGGAATGTGAATTGGTACAGCCAATATGGAGAATAGTATGGGGGTTCCTCAAAAAACTACAAATAGAACTACCATATGACCCAGCAATCCCACTACGGTGCATATACCCTGAGAAAACCATAATTCAAAAAGAGTCATGTACCAAAATGTTCATTGCAGCTCTATTTACAATAGCCAGGAGATGGAAACAACCTAATTGTCCATCATCAGACGAATGGATAAAGAAGATGTGGCACATATATACAATGGAATATTACTCAGCCATAAAAAGAAACGAAATTCAGCCATTTGTAATGAGGTGGATGGACCTAGAGTCTGTCATACAGAGTGAAGTAAGTCAGAAAGAGAAAGACAAATACCATATGCTAACACATATATACGGAATTTAAGGAAAAAAAATGTCATGAAGAACCTAGGGGTAAGACAGGAATAAAGACACAGACCTACTAGAGAATGGACTTGAGGATATGGGGAAGGGGAAGGGTAAGCTGTGACAAAATGAGAGAGTGGCATGAACATATATACACTACCAAACGTAAAATAGCTAGCTAGTGGGAAGCAGCCGCATAGCAGAGGGAGATCCGCTTGGTGCTTTGTGACCACCTAGAGGGGTGGGATAGGGAGGGTGGGAGGGAGGGAGACGCAAGAGGGAAGAGATATGGGAACATATGTATATGTATAACTGATTCACTTTGTCATAAAGCAGAAACTAACACACCAATGCAAAGCAATTATACTCCAATAAAGATGTAAAAAAAAAAAAAAGAAAGAAAGAATAGGAAACTGACCTTCATGTGGGTAGATAAGTGAAAAAAAAGGAAAAAAAGTTATGCTGATTGTTTATGAGTACAGATTATTAACGCAAATACAGAATTATATCTGGCTTCAAGAAATAGTTTCAATTAATTTGTACATTAATTTGTCCATGCTGTAAAAATATATATATGCACATTTAAGGAGATAAATACAAGCACAGCAAAAACAAAATTGCTGCTATAAAACTTTTACCTACTGAGATCCGAGAATGGTTATTTGGGGTCAACTATATTCCTTGAGCTACCTGGATCCACAGTAAGGGGGTAAGAGTCTTTGCTTCAAAAAGGTCATCTCTAACTACAAGTTGGTTAGCTGTTTGCAAGTAAATTAGTGCTATATTATCCTGGGATATAGCACAGGGCAATAGCCCAAGGGGGTGACATCTGGCAATGCTTTAGCTTGTCTGTGCAGCCAGGGAAAGAGAGGGCACTAACACATTACACTGCCCCAGTCCATGCTGCTCTCATTAACATCATTGTGGAGGTGGTTCCATAGGTCCTTGAACCATTCCACCTACATGGCCTGTTCCATAGTAATAACATGGCAAGTTAGCAGAGCTTTGCAGACCACAAAGAATTTGCACAAGGCTTATTTCCCCTGATCTTCACAACAGCCCTCTGGAGTATACTAAGTCATTTTATTCCCATTTTACAGATGAGGAATTTGAGGCTTAGGGAGCTTCGGGAATTCATTTACAGACATGCAGATGACAAATGGGAGGGCTGGCCTTCTGCCTTTTAGCCCTGTGCTCTCTTTACTGGATCACAAGGAATTACAGACCATTTTAGCAAAGCTGCTTGAATACCAAGACTCTGTCTACCTAGTCATCACAATTTCATTACTGACTCACTGAGTTACAGGTCTTTACTAAAGAACTTACCTTGCCATTGAATAGACTGAACTCAATCACAAAAGATGATAAAATAAATTGAAAAGTTACAATCAATGTCTACAAGAATTCTCACAGCATAAGCTTTCAAATTTGACTAAGACTTCACCTTCCTACCACAATCTTTATTTCAGTTTTTTAAAGCTATCGCCTGAGCTTCTTATTACAGTTTTCTTCATTTTTTTTCCTTCTGGGCAACTGGTATCATTTTGGACAGTGTGCCAATAAGAAAGCAGAATGCTATGTAGCTAAAAAGAACTATGTGTCTCTAATATATCTTTCTCAGACTTAGGGCAAGTTGTAATGCACAGTTCAGTGTACAAAGCCAATCACACTCACTTGCAAGTCCTTCTTTTCTGAGATGGAGCCATTAGCCTCAAATCCTCTGTATAGTAGGCTTCGTGAGCTGATTCAATTCATAGTATCCATTGTACAGTGCATCGACTATCCGGAGGTTCATCAGACCTACAGTCTCTATCTTATGCCTCAAAACCTAAAATTCTGCCATAATTTCATCTTTAGAGAAAAATGCTTGAAAATCACTCAACATTCTATTCAAGAAACTCTATTGAGTACATACCAGATACTCTTTACCCATGATGGAAACCTTAGATTTTATTTCAATTCTCTGTTTCCTGCATTTCCCATAGGTAGTCACCAAAGCCATAACACTGATGTCTTAAAAATATCTTTCATATCCGGGCCCTCCTTTCCCTTTCAATGAACTCTGCCTTGGCTCAAGTAATTATTTATTTTATTTATTTTTTTATACAGCAGGTTCTTATTAGTTATCTATTTTATACATATTAGTGTATACATGTCAATCCCAATCTCCCAATTCATCCCACCACCACCACCCCCTGCCACTTTCCCCCCTTGGTGTCCATACGTTCGTTCTCTACATCTGTGTCTCTATTTCTGCCCTGCAAACTGGTTCATCTGTACCATTTTTCTAGGTTGCACATATATGCGTTAATATACGATATTTCTTTTTCTCTTTCTGACTTACTTCACTCTGTATGACAGTCTCTAGGTCCAACCACGTCTCTGCAAATGACATAATTTGGTTTCTTTTTATGGCTGAGTAATATTCCATTGTATATATGTACCACATCTTCTTTATCCATTCGTCTGTCAAAGGGAATTTAGGTTGCTTCCATGACCTGGCTATTGTAAATAGGGCTGCAATGAACATTGGGGTGTATGTGTCTTTTTGAATTATGGTTTTCTCTGGGTATATGCACAGTAGTGGGATTGCTGGGTCATATGGTAATTCTACTTTTAGTTTTCTAAGGAACCTCCATACTGTCCTCCATAGTGGCTGTATTAACTTACATTCCCGCAAACAGTGCAAGGGGGTTCCCTTTTCTCCACACCCTCTCCAGCATTTGTTGTTTGTAGATTTTCTGATGATGCCCATTCTAACTGGTGTGAGGTGATACCTCCTTGTACTTTTGATTTGCATTTCTCTACTAATTAGTGATGTTGAGCAGCTTTTCATGTGCTTCTTGGCCATCTGTATATCTTCTTTGGAGAAATGTCTATTTAGGTCTTCTGCCCATTTTGGAATTGGGTTGTTTGTTTTTCTAACATTGAGCTGCATGAGCTGTTTATATATTTTGCAGATTAATCCTTTGTCCATTGATTTGTTTGCAAATATTTTCTCCCATCCTGAGGGCTGTCTTTTCGTCTTGTTTATGTTTCCCTTTGCTGTGCAAAAGCTTTTAAGTTTCATTAGGTCCCATTTGTTTATTTTTGTTTTTACTTCCATTACTCTAGGAGGTGGATCCACAAAGATGTTTCTGGGATTTATGTGAAAGAGTATTCTTCCTATGTTTTCCTCTAAGACTTTTATAGTGTCCTGTCTTACATTTAGGTCTCTAATCCATTTTGAGTTTATTTTTGTGTATGGTGTTAGGCAGTGTTCTAATTTCATTCTTTTACATGTAGCTGTCCAGTTTTCCCAGCACCACATATTGAAGAGACTGTCTTTTCTCCATATCCATCTCCATATCCTTGCCTCCTTTGTCATAGATTAGTTGACCATAGGTGTGTTGGTTTATCTCTGGGCTTTCTATCCTGTTCCATTGATCTATATTTCTGTTTTTGTGCCAGTACCATACTGTCTGGATTACTGTAGCTTTGTATTATAGTCTGAAGTCAGGGAGTCTGATTCCTCCAGCTCCATTTTTTCCCTCAACACTGCTTTAGCTATTTGGGGTCTTTTGTGTCTCCATACAAATTTTAAGATTTTTTGTTCTAGTTCTGTAAATGATGCCACAGGTAATTTGATAGGGATTGCATTGAATCTGTACATTGCTTTGGGTAGTATAGTCATTTACACAATATTGATTCTTCCAATCCAAGAACATGGTATATCTCTCCATCTGTTTGTATCATCTTTGATTTCTTTCATCAGTGTCTTATAGTTTTCTGCATACAGGTCTTTTACTTCCTTAGGTAGGTTTATTCCTAGGTATTTTATTCTTTTTGTTGCAATGGTGAATGGGATTATTTCCTTGATTTCTCTTTCTGATCTTTCGTTGTTAGTGTATAGGAATGCAAGAGATTTCTGGGCATTAATTTTGTATCCTGCAACTTTACCAAATTCATTGATTAGCTCTAGTAGTTTTCTGGTGGCATCTTTAGGATTCTCTATGTATAGTATCATGTCATCTGAAAACAGTGACGGTTTTACTTCTTCATTTCCAATTTGTATTCTTTTATTTCCTTTTCTTCTCTGATTCCCATGGCTAGGACCTCCAAAACTATGTTGAATAATAGTGGCAAGAGTGGACATAAGGATGTTCCTGATCTTAGAGGAAATTCTTTCAGGTTTCCACCATTGAGAATGATGTTTGCTGTGGGTTTGTCATATATGGCCTTTATTATGTTGAGGTAGTTTCCCTCTATGCCCACTTTCTGCAGAGATTTTATCATAAATCGGTGTTGAATTTTGTCAAAAGCTTTCTCTGCATCTATTGAGAGGATCATATGGTTTTTCTCCTTCAATCTGTTAATATGGTGTATCACATTAATTGATTTGCGTATATTGAAGAATCCTTGCATCCATGGGATAAACCCCACTTGATCATGGTGTTTGATCCTTTCATGTGCTTCTGGATTCTGTTTACTACTATTTTGTTGAGGATTTTTGCATCTATGTTCATCAGTGATATTGGCTTATAGTTTTCTTTTTTTGTGGCATCTTAGTCTGGTTTTGGTATCAGGGTGATGGTGGCCTCATAGAATGAGTTTGGGAATATTCCTCCTTCATCTATATTTTGGAAGAGTTTGAGAAGGATAGGTGTTAGCTCTTCTCGAAATGTTTGATAGAATTCGCCTGTGAAGCCATCTGGTCCTGGGCTTTTCTTTGTTGGAAGATTTTTAATCACAGTTTCAATATCAGTGCTTGTGATTCATCTGTTTATATTTTCTATTTCTTCCTGGTTCAGTCTCGGAAGGTTGTGCTTTTCTAAGAATTTGTCCATTATTTCCAGCTTGTCCATCTTATTGGCATATAGTTGCTTGTAATAATCTCTCATGATCCTTTGTATTTCTGCAGTATCAGTTGTTACTTCTTTTTCATTTCTAATTCTATTGATTTGAGTCTTCTCCCTTTTTTTCTTGATGAGTCCAGCTAATGGTTTATCAATTTTGTTTATTTTCTCAAAGAACCAGCTTTTAGTTTGATTGATCTATGCCATTGTTTTCTTCATTTCTTTTTCATTTAATCCTGATCGGATCTTTATGATTTCTTTCCTTCTGCTAACTTTGGGGTTTCTTTTATTCTTCTTTATCTAATTGCTTTAGGTGTAAGGTTAGGTTGTCTATTTGAAATGTTTCTTGTTTCCTGAGGTAGGATTGTATTGCTATAAAATTCCCTCTTAGAACTGATTTTGCTGCATCCCATAGGTTTTGGGTCATCGTGTTTTCATTATCATTTGTTTCTAGGAATTTTTTGATTTCCTCTTTAACTTCTTCAGTGATCTCTTGGTTATTTAGTAGTGTATTGTTTAGCCTCCATGTGTTTGTAGTTTTTCAGATTTTTTCCTGTAATTTCTATCTAGTCTCGTAGCGTTGTGGTTGGAAATGATACTTGATATAATTTCAGTTTTCTTAAATGTACCAAGGCTTGATTTGTGACCCAAGATACGTTCTATCCTGGAGAATGTTCCATTAGCACTTGAGATGGAAGTGTATTCTGTTGTTTTTGGATGGAAGTCCTATAAATATCAATTAAGTCCATCTTCTTTAATGTGTCATTTAAAGCTTGTGTTTCCTTATTTACTTTCGCTTTACATGATCTGTCCATTGGTGAAAGTCAGGTGTTAAAGTCCCCTACTATGATTGTGTTACTGTAGATTTTCCCTTTTATGGCTGTTAGCATTTGTCTTATGTATTGAGGTGCTCCTATGTTGGGTGCATAAATATTTACAATTGTTATATCTTCTTCTTGGATTGATCCCTTGATCATTATGTAGTGTCCTTCTTTGTCTCTTCTAATAGTCTTTGTTTCATAGTCTATTTTGTCTGATATGAGAATTGCTACTCCAGCTTTCTTTTGATTTCCATTTGCATGGAATATCTTTTTCCATCCCCTCACTTTCAGTCTGTATGTGTCCCTAGGTCTGAAGTGGGTCTCTTGTTGACAGCATATATATGGGTCTTATTTTTGTATCCATTCAGCAAGCCTGTGTCTTTTGGCTGAAGCATTTAATCCATTAATGTTTAAGGTAATTATTGATATGTATGTTCCTATTACCATCTTCTTAATTGTTTTGCGTTTGTTTTTGTAGGTCCTTTTCTTCTCTTGTGTTTCCCACTTAGAGAAGTTCCTTTAGCATTTGTTGTAGAGCTGGTTTGGTGGTGCTGAATTCTCTTAGCTTTTGCTTGTCTGTAAAGCTTTTGATTTCTCTGTCAAATCTGAATGAGATCCTTTCTGGTTAGAGTAATCTTGGTTGTCGGTTCTTCGCTTTCATCACTTTAAATATGTCATGCCACTCCTTTCTGGCTTGTAGAGTTTCTGCTGAGAAATCAGTGGTTAACCTTATGGGAGTTCCCTTGTATGTTATTTGTCATTTTACCCTTACTGCTTTCAATAATTTTTGTCTTTAATTTTTGCCAATATGATTACTATGTGTCTCGGTGTGTTTTTCCTTGCGTTTATCCTGTATGAGACTCTCTGCGCTTCCTGGACTTCAGTGCCTATTTCCTTTCCCATGTTAGGGAAGTTTTTGACTATAATCTCTTCCAATTTTTTCTCGGGTCCTTTCTGTCTCTCTTCTCCTTCTGGGACCCCTATAATGAGAATGTTATTGCATTTAATGTTGTCCCAGAGGTCTCTTAGGCTGTCTTAATTTCTTTTCATTCTTTTTTCTTTATTCTGTTCCACAGCAGTAAATTCCACTATTCTGTCTTCCAGGTCACTCATCTGTTCTTCTGCCTCACTTATTCTGCTATTGATTCCTTCTAGTGTATTTTTCATTTCAGTTATTGTATTGTTCATCTCTGTTTGTTTGTTCTCTAATTCTTCTAGGTGTTTCTTCTTTAATTCTTCTAGGTGTTTGTTCAACATTTCTTGCATCTTCTCCATCTTTGCCTCCATTTTTTTTCCTAGGTCCTGGATCATCTTCACTCTGACTATTCTGAATTCTTTTTCTGGAAGGTTGCCTATCTCCACTTCATTTAGTTGTTTTTCTGGAGTTTTACCTTGTTCTTTCATCTGGTACAAAGTCCTCTGCCTTTTCATTTTGTCTATCTTTCTGTGAATGTGGTTTTCCTTCCACAGGCTGAAGAATTATAATTCTTCTTGCTTCTGCTGTCTGCCCTCTGGTGGATGAGGCTAAGAGGCTTGTGAGTAATTATTTATTATTGATTGTATTCTTTATATAGCCTTCTGTCTGGTATCCCTGCCTCCAAGGAATGTCTGAATGAAAGAATGAATGAGTAAATAAAATGTGGTGACCTATAAACTCCTTAGTTGGCGTTCAAGTTCCTTCATAATTTGTTTCCTCTAACCCCACTTTCTCTCCTTCCTTCTTTTCCTCACACATACTCCTATGGCTCCAGACAATCTCTCATTACTCCTAGGGTGATATTCCACATTGCTAACTACTGCTGAGGCAGAGGCACTAAGAAATCAGAATGAACACTTGTATGAGCATCTGTGTGGCTGTACTAAATCACATAAGCTGACTGTGGGCTTAATTACTTCTGTATAGTATCATTCACATTCACATTTCCATGATTTTGTGCCCCCTTCCCCCTTTTTTTTTGCGGTACTTTTATTTTTTTTATTTTTTGCGGTACGCAGGTCTCTCACTGTTGTGGCCTCTCCCGTTGTGGAGCAAGGCTCTGGACGCGCAGGGTCAGCGGCCATGGCTCACAGGCCTAGCCACTCCGCGGCATGTGGGATCTTCCCGGACCAGGGCACAAACCCATGTCCCCTGCATCAGCAGGCGGACTCTCAACCACTGCGCCACCAAGGAAGCCCTCAGCTCAAATTCTTTAAGGCTATGTTCAAATGAGAAATTTTAACCAATCACTCCAAGTAGAAGGTCAGTATGTTCCCACTGTGTCTTGTACCATACCTATAATAACATCCCTTGTGTTAGATAATAATAGCATCTCTTATATTA